>NC_068430.1:35532675-35832675 GCF_023373465.1 Oncorhynchus keta | reverse complement strand
TCTCCAGGGAAAATGCAGAGCGCCAAATTCAAATGAATTACTATAAAAATCTAACTTTCATTAAATCACACATGCAAGATAGCAAATTAAAGCTACAGTTGTTGTGAATCCAGCCAACATGTCAGATTTCAAAGAAGGCTTTTCGGCGAAAGCAAACGCTGCTATTATCTGAGATAGCACCTCCGTAAACAAAGAGAGAAAGCATATTTCAACCCTGCAGGCGGGACACAAAAATAAAAATATAATTCACCTTTGACGAGCTTCTTTTGTTGGCACTCCAATATGTCCCATAAACATCACAAATGGTCGCTCTCTGGTCACGCACCTCTAACTAACAGTACACTTCAAGTGACCCTCGTTCAAGATGGCCGTACTTCATTACACAAAAGGAAAAACCTCAACCAATTTCTAAAGACTGACATCCAGTGGAAGTGGTAGGCACTGCAAGAACGTCCCTTAGACATCTGGATTTCCAATGAAAACCCATTGAAAAGAGTGACCAACAAAAAAAATCTGCATGGTTTGTCCTCAGGGTTTCACCTGCTAAATAAGTTATGTTATACTCATAGACATGATTCAAACAGTTTTTGAAATTTCAGTGTTTTCTATCCAAATCTACTAATAATATGCATATCTTCTGGGGATGAGTAGCAGGCAGTTGAATTTGGGCATGCATTTCATCCGGATGTGAAAATACTGCCCCGTCACCAAGAAGTTAAAGTAATGGACTGCTGTTTCTCTTTGCTTATTTGAGCTGTTCTTGCCATAATATGGACTTGGTCCTTTACCAAATAGCCATATACCCCCCCACCTTGTAACACACCAGGTTGGCTCAAAAGCATGAAGGAAAGAAATTCCACAAATTAACTTAAAGGCTCACCTGTTCATTTCAATGCATGCCAGGTGACTACCTCATGAAGGTGGCTGAGAGAATGCCAAGAGAGTGCAACGCTGTCATCAAGGCAAAGGGTGGCTATTTGAAGAATCTCAAATAAATTAGATTTTGATTTGTTTAACACTTTTTTTGGTTACTACATGATTCCATGTGTGTTATTTCATAGTTTGTTTTCGCTATTCTACAATGTAGAAAACAATAAAGAAAAACCCTTGAATGAGTAGGGGGTTCTAAAAATTGACCGGTAGTGTAAATATAAAATATTACATTTACATTAAGTATTCAGACCCTTTACTCAGTACGTTGTTGGCAGCAATAACAGCCATGTCTTCTAGGGTATGATGCTACAGGCTTGGCACACCTGTATTTGGGCAGTTTCTCATTCTTCGCTGCCGATCCTCTCAAGCTCTGTCAAGGTTCTGTGATCACGCTGGGCCACTAAAGAACATTCAGAGACTTGTCCCAAAGCCACTCCGACGTTGTTTTTGCTGTAGGCTTAGAGTCATTGTCCTGTTGGAAGGTGAAACTTTACCCCAGTCCGAGGTCCTGAACGCTCTTGGGGCAGGTTTTCGTCAAGGATCGCTGTACTTTGTGCCATTAATCTTTCCCTCAACCCTGACTAGTCTCAGTCCGCCACCACCATGCTTCGCCATAGGGATGGTGCCAGGTTTCCTCCAGACATGACACTTGGCATTCAAGCCAAAGAGTTCAATCTTGGTCTCATCAGTCCAGAGAATCTTGTTTCTGGGGGAGGCAGGTAGCCTAGTGGTTAGACCATTGGACTAGTAACCGGAAGGTTGCGGGATCAAATCCCCGAGCTAAGAAGGTAAAAATCTGTCATTCTGCCCCTGAATGATATGATTCCATATGTGTGTTTTGATGTCTTCACTATTATTCTACAATGTAGAAAATATGAAAAATAAACACACCTACTCGTTCAAGGGTTAACTTTTGACCGGTAGTGTACATTTGCAAAAATGTTAACTTGTTTTTCCTTTGTCATTTTGGGTATTGTGTGTTGATTTGATAAGGGGATGAAAAAAACAATTGAATCAATTTTAGAATAAGGCTGTAACGTAACAACATTAACATGAAAAAGTCAAGGGGTCTGAATGCTTTATATACAGTGCTTTTAGAAATTAGTCTGTGCATTTGAACAACAGCATGAATACACCATTTCACTTTTGGATTGAAAAAAAGACCACTGCTGCACATGCTGTCACTGTTTTAAACAGGTTAGATTATACTATTTAGAATAAGCAGTCAGCTCATGTGTGAACGAGTGCACCAGGGAAAACACAACAAGCATGCAGATGCAACATGTGAACTCATTATCTAACTAGGGATAGCTAGCTGACATGTCACAAAGCTTGATGCGCTAGCCAGTTAACTTTCCTTCTGATATAACTTCATATTTCTGAGTTAGTCAGTACTGTATTAGTATAGAAAGACTTGAAATTGGCATGGGAGCTAGCTAGTAGGCTACGAGCTAGCTAGCTGCGTATCAAAGGTAGGTAACTGGTTTATTTGACCAAAAAAATGTTTCTCAAAATTACTGTAGCTGGCCAGTTAATTGAATCATGCTTTGTGATTCACCTGGTTTTCGTACATATGTCACCTAACCTGATGAACACCATAGGGGGGAGAAAAACTATGCTTTTTCTTTTGTCCTACCAGATCCATGATGAGAATGTTCCAGGTAGACTCATCTCTTGACTCCTGTTGGATGTTGTTGTCCAGTTTGCGGTCCCAGGCTCCCATGACTGTAATGAGTTATTTATTTACAAGTTACTTTGCTTTAGTGCCGTCTGTACCTGAGAGCAGACCGCGTCTCACGTGCCAGAGACACATTGGAAAGGAGACTAGAGCAGACCTGGAAGTTCTGACTGAGCCCCCCCCCTTATGTGCTGTTTATACTTTATCCTCTGAAAACCTGTGATTTCATTGGGGAAGTTCCTTCCCCAAAACAAATAGCTGGCAAAACAATCCAAGCAATGTTTGCATGGCCTACGTGGTTGCTGGCAGTGACTGAGGGGCAGAGTTGCAACTGAACAGCTTGTTTTGAACAATATATGTGACTCGCCACCTGGATTCAGTCTTGTGTTGCAAATTTGAAATGGCGTTTAAAAAAAATTGTTTTGTTTACAATAAATAGAAGTATAGACTCAGAGCTACACAATGGTATATCATACACTGCATTTGACGAACAATGGGAAAGTAATTCTGCTTTGGAAGTTGATCAATTTGTGATCTCCCTTTTGCCTTTTTCTCCTTTGAATGTTCTTTTGAGTGACGAGCTCTTTGTCTACACCCATTCAGCATCTTTCGCACCCTCTTAAGCTTTAGCCCCAACCATCTTGTTTCGCCCTCGGCACGTTCAGAGTGCTTGATGCTCTGGCCGATTTTGTTTACCTATGGATGACAAACAGCCTAACCAGCTCTGCTGGCATCCGTTTCATTCTGCTTTTTTGCAGGCGTTTACTGACACCTGCCATATTCAACGGGTGTTGTACACATGTCGGATAACATTAGCTAAAGAGCCAGCCAGCTAAGTTTGGCTAGTTAAACAACAAATAACAGAGTGCCAACAATGCCTAACATTTGGCTATAACTAGAAAAGCAAACAGCTCTGGGAAACGAATAATGACCTCCACTAAGGTTAGCTAGCTAGCTAACAGGTAACTTTAGCTTAAGACATGTAGTTAGCTAGCTAGGTAAACAATGAACCTAGCTAGGTAAATGTTTAAGATCACACACGTAATGTTAGCTAACGAGCCAGCCAGTTGGTTAGCTAGTTAAACAACAATGAACAACGTGCCAACAATGCCACAGTGCTGGGAGCTAACCAACCAGGTCCAATGTTAGCTAGCTAAACATTAGGATCTAACTAGCAAAGCAAATGGCTCTGGGAAACAAATAATGTCAGCTAGCTAGCTAACGTTAACTGGCTGGCTCCCTAACAGTACCCTTTAGCTTGAAATGAAACAACTTTGTCAATTTGAAATGTGTAATATCTGAAAATGTAGCTAGCTATCTCAACTGTATACATCATCATGCATGTCTCCCTGTCAGGAATGCCATACCACGTTTGCCCTGAGTTTGAAGATGTAATCCGGAGATAGTTCGAGGAGTTCTCCATCTCTATCATACTATAATTCCACTGATTTCGTTAACCGCTATGGCATTCCTGACAGGGAGACGCTTCATCATGCATGATATAAAGTTGAAGTCGGAAGTTTACATACACTTTAGCCAAATGCATACGTTTTTAACAGTTCCTGACATTAAATCCTAGTAAAAATTCCCTTTCTTAGGTCAGTTATGGTCACCACTTTATTTTAAGTGTGAAATGTCAGAATAATAGTAGTGATTTATTTCTACTTTTATTTCTTTCATCACATTCCCAGTGGTCAGAAGTTTACATGCACTCCAATAGTATTTGGTAGCATTTGCCTTTTAAATTGTTTAACTTGGGGCAAACATTTCAGGTAGCCTTCCACAAGCTTCCCACAATAAGTTGGGTGAATTTTGGCCCATTCCTCCTGACAGAGCTTGTGTAACTGAGTCAGGTTTGTAGGCCTCCTTGCTCCTCAATAGGATTGAGGTCAGGGCTTTGATGGCCATTCCAATACCTTGACTTTGTTGTCCTTAAGCCATTTTGCCACAACTTTGGAAGTATGCTTGGGGTCATTGTCCATTTGTGACCAAGCTTTAACTTGTTGACTGACACAGAATTTCCCTTCCTCATAGTGCCATCTATTTTGTGAAGTGCACCAGTCTCTCCCGCAGAAAAGCACCCCCACAACATGACGCTGCCACCCCTGTGCTTCACGGTTGGGATGGTGTTCTTCGGTTTGCAAGCCTCCCCCTTTTTCCTCCAAACATAACGATGGTCATTATGGCCCAACAGTTCTGTTTTTGTTTCATCAGCCCAGAGGACATTTCTCCAAAAAGTATGATCTTTGTCCCCATGTGCAGTTGCAAACCGTAGTCTGGCTTTTTTATTGCGGTTTTTGAGCAGTAGCTTCTTCCTTGCTGAGCGGCCTTTCAGGTTATATCGATATAGGACTCGTTTTACTGTAGATAGAAATACTTTGGTACCAGTTTCCTCCAGCATCTTCACAAGGTTGTTTTGCTGCTGTTCTGGGATTGATGTGCACTTTACACACAAGTACGTTCATCTCTAGGAGACAGAACACGTCTCCTTCCTGAGCGGTATGACGTCTGCATGGTCCCATGGTGTTTATACTTGCGTACTATGATTTGTACAGATGAACGTGGTACCTTCGGGCGTTTGGAAATTGCTTCCAAGGATGAACCAGACTTGTGGAGGTCTATAATTTCCGGGGTCTTGGCTGATTTCTTTTGAATTTCCATGATGTCAAGCAAAGAAGCAATGAGTTTGAAGGTAGGCCTTGAAATGCATCCACAGGTAGGCTAATTGACATCATTTGAGTCAATCAGAAGCTTCTAAAGCCATGACATAATTTTCAGGAATTTGCCAAGCTGTGTCAAGGCACAGTCAACTTAGTGTATGTAAACCTTTGACCCACTGGAATTGTGATACATAGATTATTTCACTGTGTAATCACGCACAAAGTCGATGTCCTAACAGACTTGCCAAAACTGTAGTTTGTTAACAAGAAATTTGTGGAGTGGTTGAAGAATAGGTCGTTGTCATTAACTCAAGTGTATGGAAACCTCTGACTTCAACTGTATACAGGTAAGATTGATTGCTTCATTTTCAGATATTACACGTTTCTAATTTCAGAACTTGATCCTCCAGAAAGTGTAGAGTAACACTTATGCAGCTCCACTACACAATACATTTAAAAAAATGCCACGTTCGACAGGATTACCAACAGACTGACGAGCTCAAATAACTAAGACTTCAATATGGCAGACCAATCCGAACCCCTCTCTCGGCATGTCCCAGCCCCCTCATGATCTCAGCCAATCATGGCTATAGTGAAGGTTGCTAGCTTTTTCTGTGGCTTAACCAACAAAGCTCGTATTTTAACAATTTTATTTGTATTTACAGATGGCATTGGAAAGTTCACATGTTTAAGAAGGCATTTCTGCCAAAAAACTAATTTGGATTAAAAAAATATAATTTCACATATGCCTAGTTTCCTGAATCGGGTCACTTTTTTATTATTATTTAAAACCGCAAACAGTTTGAGGGCCAATCACAAGCAGGGCGCCACCCATAACACACTCAAGAGTTGCTTGGTCATCACTTAGAACTCTGTCTCTTCTGGACTTGGTGTCTGTCCATCTCATGAACCTAACAAGCATGGCAATTTAAGGATGTCTAGCGTGCTCTCCTCACATGGCTCAATCTGTCTGGGTCTGACAAGGGACTCTGCTAACCTGCCATTTGAATAATTTACCTTTTTAAATTGGTGTTTTAATTTGGAGCAGCTCCATCTGCTGCACTTAAACATTACTTAATCAAATCAAATCAAATTTATTTATATAGCCCTTCGTACAGCAGCTGATATCTCAAAGTGCTGTACAGAAACCCAGCCTAAAACCCCAAACCGCAAGCAATGCAGGTGTAGAAGCACGGTGGCTAGGAAAAACTCCCTAGAAAGGCCAAAACCTAGGAAGAACCTAGCCGCCGTCCGTCTGTACACAAACACACACAGGTATGTTTGGCTTTGCACACAAATTAGGAACTAATACAGACTCAGCATGACTAATGGAAGTACATTCCTGTTCGAGTTCCTTCTGAGAGTCACGCAGGGAGAATGTGGCTCTCTTCACATCAACCACAGCATGTGCTCACATTTTTCTTCTGAGACTAATTCCATCGTAGCGCTCGCTGGGAAGCGAAGTTCTCCTTGTTTCGATTTTAGCAAAGATCACAGACAGTGTTGAGAGCTCACAGCCACCATGGCTGTCACTAGGCAGCATAGCAATAGCCCAGTACAGCTGCCCAGTTGTCTGTGTTGCTGAGGACACAGATGGTATGAAGCAGCCCCAGCCTTGGCTCGCGTTGAGACTAGAGCGAATGAGAGGGGGGAGAGCTGTGGCTTGAGCAAAGGGATGATTGAGAAAGGAGGGGAGGAAAAGAGGGAGCAGGAGTTGGAGCGGGGTATGGTGCAGCTGAGCCTCTGGCAGGTCAGGCAGGCAGGCACACAACACTGAGGGCTTTGTGATGGGTAATTATGTGGTTTTACTGTGGGGCCTCAGTTTGCTGGTCTCCCACACTGGTTTTTTTTGTCAAAGGAGACTGGGAAACCAAAAAGGGGGAAGAGAGGGAAGGAGGGGGCAGCTTTGACTCTCCCAGCCAGCTAGCACCACCCTTATTTTTTTATTTAACTAGGCAAGTCAGTTAAAGAACAAATTCTTGTTTACAATGACTGCCTACCAAAAGTAAAAAGGGCTTTTGGTAGGACAAAACACACATTACTACAAGAGACAACACTACATAAAGAGATCGAAGACAACATTACATGGCAGCAACATGGCAAGAAGGTAGCAACAACAATACTTCACACAAAGCAGTCACAACTGTCAGTAAGAGTGTCCATGACTGAGTCTTTGAAGAGATTGAGATAAAACTGTCCTGTTTGGCTGTTTTTTGCAGCTCATTCCAGTCGTTAGCTGCAGCGAACTGAAAAGGGGAGGGACCTAGGGATGTTGGTGCTTTGGGGACCTTTAACAGAATGTGACACCACCCGTTCTGTCATTATGTGGAGGATGAGGGCTGCAGTAGATTTCTCAGATAGGAGGGAGTGAGGCATAGGGGGTACGTGTGTGTGTAGGAGGGGTACGTGTGCGTGTGGAGGGGTACGTGTGTGTGTGTGTGTGTGTGTGTGTGTGTGTGTGCGTGCGTGTGTAGGGGGTGCGTGCGTGTGTAGGGGGTGCGTGCGTATGGGTGTAGGGGGTGCATGGGTGTAGGGGGTGCGTGCGTGTGTGTGTGTGTGTTGGGGTTATGGGGGTACTTTTGTGTGTCGGGGTTTGTGTTAGGGGGGTGTTTGCATGTGTGCCGTCATTGAAAATAAGAATGTGTTCTTAACTGACTTGCCTAGTTCAATAAAGGTATAACATTTTTTTTTTAAATTGGCAAAATCGGCGACCAAAAATACAGATTTCCGATTGTTATGAACTTGAACTCGGCCTAATTATTCGGCCATTCCGATTAATCGGTCGACCTCTCGTCGTGTGTGTGTGTGTGTGTGTGTGTGTGTAGGGGGGCACGTGTGTGTGTGTGTAGGGGGTACTTTTTGTGTGTGTAGGGGGTACACATGGGGGGTACATTTGTGCGTGTGTTTGTAGTGGGGGGGTGGTATATTTGTGTGTGTGTGGGGGGGGATTTGTGTGTAGGGAGGTGTGATGGCAGTGTAATGGAGGATGGCTCTCGTTTCCTCAGGCCCGTGCTGACTGATAGAGACTAAATCAGTGTTCCTCTGATGAAAATAAACAGGAAATGGCCAGGGGGAGACTGGAGGGGAGGGGGAGTATAGGCCAAAGTTGAAATTGGGTTGTGGAATGCTGGTTTGTTGTGGAGCTATCAGGCTGTCTGTCAGTACTGCTAGCTGTCTTGAGGCATGTAGACAGCTGTCCTCGTGGACTTTTCCAAAGTACCGTCCCTGGCTCCA
Source organism: Oncorhynchus keta (assembly GCF_023373465.1). Lineage (NCBI taxonomy): Eukaryota > Metazoa > Chordata > Actinopteri > Salmoniformes > Salmonidae > Oncorhynchus > Oncorhynchus keta. The sequence goes on along the minus strand of NC_068430.1, from coordinate 35,824,170 downwards.
AGTCCCCACGTGCTCCAAGTCCCCACGTGCTCCAAGTCCCCACGTGCTCCAAGTCCCCACGTGCTCCAAGTCCCCACGTGCTCGTCTAATTGTGGTCTGCTTAATTTAAGAGCCAAAATGTCCTCCATGTTCTGCATAGCTGCTCCATTTCTACTGGGACTGCAGTCTGAAGTCCTACTGAGCTCCACCATATCTTTAGCTGCAGAATATATGTTTAGCAGTGTTGTATCGTCAGCCTGTGAGGCAGTGGTGTAGCCTACAACAAAGCCATCCATGCAGTTAGTAAGAGTATCAATGCTTATGATGTTAATAGAGATTGATTCAGTGTTAGTTGCCTTATATTCTCACATTGATCAGCCTCCTTGTAAAAGTGTGGCTTTGATAATAAAAAAGCAAAGTCCAGATAGAGGCAGTAGAATGAGTGTAGTTTGTCTGCCAACCCCTGGCAATTGTAGCGGTTTAATATCCTGTTTTTCTTCAGGTCTGTGGTTGTACTGCCTCGTACCTGAAGTTTTCACACAGTGATTGAAGTGTCTCTGTTCTTGCAAAGTTTCTGACTTGATGCTGTTGAGACCCACACACACACACACACACACACACACACACACACAAATATGCACAAATTCACAGCCAGTGATGTGGTTTATGTGTTTAGAGTAGATTAAAGTAAATGTGCTGATATCTTTGATTCCCTGTGACTCTCTCACACACAGAGATGTTTTTGTTAACATTGTCACTATGCAATTACAGCCCTGTGCCTGCAGTTCCACCCGGCCACATGTGTAATCCTGATGTTTTTCAAGGGTCTGTCTCAATGGTTGAGGAGCCAAGGCAAGGTGTTTGGGGATTGGACTACTGAAGGGGAAGGAAGCAAGGGACTAGAGAGCCTTGGTTTCACTGTCTAAGCCAGGGGGGCTCAGGTGTTGGGCTAGATCAAGTGTCTCCAGCCCTGTTTTCTGGAGAGCTACCCTCTTCTAGGTTTTCATTCCAACCCCAGTTGATTCAGTTTATCAACCAGGTAATTATTACAATCAGGTGCGCTCGATTAGTTGGAGGAAAAACCTACAGGATTGTAGCTCTCCAGGAACAGGGTAGGAGAGCCCTGAGCTAGATTTTACTTCAATAAGTTGACCAGAGAGGAGGGAGACAGGGTGGATATCCCCTCACAGGAACATTTCAGTAAACCATATAGAAGTGTTAACAGTTAATGATACAGCAGTGACAGAAGAGAGAAGTAATATACGTTGCAGAGAAATGGATGTCTAGGGAGATGAGAGGGATAACGGGAGGGAGAGAATGATGGATGTCTAGGGAGATGAGGGAGAGAATGATGGATGTCTAGGGAGATGAGGGAGAGTGATGGATGTCTAGGGAGATGAGGGAGAGAATGATGGATGTCTAGGGAGATGAGGGAGAGAATGATGGATGTCTAAGGAGATGAGGGAGAGAATGATGGATGTCTAGGGAGATGAGAGAGGGATAACGGGAGGGAGAGTGATGGATGTCTAGGGAGATGAGAGAGGGATAACTGGAGGGAGAGAATGATGGATGTCTAGGGAGATGAGGGGGATAACGGGAGGGAGAGAATGATGGATGTCTAGGGAGATGAGAGGGATAACGGGAGGGAGGGAATGAGCGAGAAACAGAGGGATAAAAACTAGGTATGACAGTGGTAATTGCCTGACTTTGAGCCGTGGCTCAGGAAGGGTACGGCTGAGCCGAGCAGTAGAACCGAGCAGCGTTTCCTGCCAGGAAGGAAGTGATGCAGGTTGAGACTCATAGCGAGAAAGAGGAAGTAAATGAATGCTTGACACTGGCCCAAAACAAACTCCCCGTTGACACCTGACCCTTTGCTCCCACTCTACCACTGACTGACTGAAACCCCGAGGGGGAGAAATGAGCACAGGGAGAGACTGAAGCTACTCCTATTAAACACACGTTTAACCTTAAACTTTTGACATCAAATTATTTGTTCACCTTAAAGGTTTTGCTCCTTCCCTTTGATGGTAGCTACTGCTAAGTTCATTTTGACTACCACTTGATCCTGATTGGGAGCCACCATGATGCAACACTATGGCACCCCACTGAGACTCAGTGTCTATTAGGAGAGACTCTAATCAATAGGCTGAGCCTGGATGATACCACACGCCTAGGAATGCCAGTGTGCTGTTCTGCATTAACATTTCACCAGCTGTTGACGGAAATGAGCCTATCAGTAGGGAGACTAACTTGACATTAGTTTGTTGACGGAGCAAGCCGTCTGTGACCTTCTGGATGAAATGAGAGGAGGAAGAAAGCAGAGGGATGATGCAAACGCTTGGGACTCGTGTTTGTTCTGTTTACGTTGACATTAAAAGTGAGGGCACACACACACCAGGATACAACAGATGTGTGTATTTGTCTGAGTCTGACAGAGAACGCTGGAGTATGTTTTTGGAATAGGCGTGCCTTTCCCCTAGGCTCTGTAGCTTCATTCACTGTTTAGGGTTTTATGTGAAATTTGTCAACTTTGCCTGAGCATGTTTCATTTGCAGAGGTGGGAGTGGCGAAATATAAGATGAGAGTTAGACTTCGTTTCCCCCCTCAGGGCAATTTGATTCTGTTGTGAGATCTGGAGTATAGATTAGTATTTTAGACTGTATATTCCCTTCATACTTCTCTCCTCCCGTTCTGAAAAAGGTGTCTAACTAATAAACATGCAGACCATCACTGATATCCCCTTTAATGTTTGATACAATTATTCTGGCTAAAACCTTGAGCTTTTCATGAATGCTGTGAGAGGTTGCAGTCCAAACATGATGTTAGAGAAGTATGTATATATACAGTGTTGTGACGTGACTATCATTAATGTGATGACTGCTATTTATCGAATAATTACTTACTACGTTTATTACTGTATTAAATTAATCATGTAAAACATTTAACTCATTAGGAGTTTCAGGCACCATGGGAAAAGTTATTTAACGAGTTACTATCTCCCGACTTAAACTCAAAAAATATATAAATATCTCTTACGTCAATAAGTCTTATTACCTCATCAGTCTCATTCTGAATGTCACACAATTCTTGGATATCTGCACAAACCCTAGCCTAAGTGATTGGCTAAAATATTTATTCACTAACTAAATCATCACACAGAACACGTACACACACAGCATAGGTTATTGATTACATGCATAATACAATGAACACAGGTCCCTAGTGGACTAACAAAGCATGACTGTTTGGTTACACATTGGAAAGAGAGGGGTATGTAAGGAGCGGGAGAAACTGAGTCAACTTATCGTACATACATTTGGAAGCTATGCTCACGGGAATATGAATACTTTGCACATGAACGACCGCTCATTCGGAAAAGTAAATATTTACGCGTAGATGTCTTTGTCGTCTTATCTGTTTAACTCGATGGTTCTATGGGAAGTGGTTCGATGTAAGTCTGGTTGTCCACCAGAGTTCACAATGTCCTTAGTTGTAGGCTTCTTTTGTTCTAGAGTGTTCGTTAGAATAGTTCAGATGTACCACATGGTCTTCAGAGGGATCTACTCTTCCCTCGTCTTTGGTCAAATGTCCTAGACTACTTCACATGCACAGCTGCAGACGCTGCATGTTTTGGTCTGGTTTTCTTTGTTTCTAACCATTTCAATGTGTGGGGCACCACCTCACATTCTCTGGTCTTGATGGTTGATTATTCAGGGTACAGTTAGGACTACGTTACATGCCGGCAGCATCCTGGCATGTTTTGGTCAAGTGTAAAATTCGGTAGCGAGTCCTTTTTTAAGCACTCTGGCCTTGGAGGGTGTTCTGTCATGTTGACACAAACTCTGAGCTCACTAGGGTGTGGCTACTGACCGGGAACAAGTTTGCATGAAATACAGTTTCTCATTTGGAGGTTAAAATCAAATGTTTAACTTTTCTAAAATGGTTTCATCCTTCCTCATATTGTATTAACAACATTTAGCTGGGACCCTGATATGCACCGTGTACAAGCTTTTCAAGTCACAATGCTCCCGTTACAATGTCTTTCTATCAATATTAATGACATCACAAAATGTACATTTTCAGTATTCCAAGTCTCATCATTCCCACCATTTGGATGTTGAAATATATTGTCCCATTGTTCATTGTTTGATGTTGAAGTTTTGGGCAAGAGTCTCGCTAACACAGAGATTTCCTTCCCTTTTCATACTAAAAAGCCAAAGGGAGAGTTTTTGCAAGGTATTTATGACCAGTTGAGTCCTAAAACCAGCCCAACTCCCCCTCTCCCCTCCTGTGGGAAAGAGGGGGGAAAGAGGGGGTTTAGGGCTATCTGTCCACCATGTGCCAAGCTGATCTGGCACCTTTGATCCTCACCAAGGAGAGTGAGTCATGACAACAGTACCAGTCCAAAGTTTGGACATACCTACTCTTAGTTTTACTATTTTCTACATGGTAGAATAATAATGAAGACATCAAAACTACAGTATATAGCATGTGAAATCTCATTCCATCTGATCTGCCATGTGTGTTTAAGCCCTGCCCACTGTAGAGTCCCTGAGAGGAACTGCTTCTGCAATGTGCTCTGCTTCCTGTTGACTATGCCGGAAAGGGAAGGGGACGGTTTGTGTGTGTGTGTGTGTGTGTGTGTGTGTGTGTATTAACCTCATCATTCAGAACTAAATTGTGTATAATTTTTTTTTCTCCAATTCATCTGTCTCACACAGGCCAATTGTGAGCCAGCTAATTCATGAATTTGTCAAATTTAGAACAACACAGTTCTGAAGTTTCATTTAGTATACATTTCCACAAGTCAGATCTTCAGATACATTTTGGAAGGCACTTCCAAGTCAAGGCTTCTCATACATTGCATTTCTTTTCTTTCTTTTTTTAGTTACTTTTCTCCCTCAGCATCAATTTCCCTTCAACAGTGTGCTACTTTGAGACACAACACCAACTTTAGAGGATATAGAACTATAGATATAAATATAGATGGATATAAATATATAGAACTACACTGTGTACTACATCCTGTATGACAAACTCTTTGACACGAGCACAACGGACATGACTAAGCCTCTTGGATCACTTTGATGGGCGCCAATGAGCTGTTGTTGAAAAAGACAGTGGGCATAGTGAGTTCTGTAGCAGACCTGACATAATTATTTTATTGGAATCCTTTTAGTGTGTGTGTGTGTGTGTGTGTGTGTGTGTGAGACAGCATCTCCATGTAAAGCGTGAGACAGATGTCCTTCACCTGTCTTTGGTTCATCTCCTCTCTGAGACTGCAGTAGAGTTCAACTCACTCACCACTGCTCCTTTGTACAGTATCAGGTGTATGGAAGCTTAGGGCCATGGAGCTCGTTGGAACACTGATGAGCAGTCGTGATAAGGCTGTCCGTTAGGGACAACAAAGGCATCTCTTATCACACACAGCCTTTCCCTTACATGTTCTCCTCCATGTGTTTTAGAATGCTCTTTGCCAGGCCTAATTGTACAGGTTGTCAAGGAAGTGGAGTATCTGAAGGGAAAGTCAACTCTCACTGGGTGACTCTCAGTGAAGCAGTTTGTTTAGACCAGTTTATCTGCTTTCTTTGTCCATCTGTACTTCAATATTTGAGTGCTGCCTGTGTGCAGTCTCCGGTTCAGTGAGGTCCTTATTGTGAACGTTTGGAAAGGCTTTGGCAGCGATGGGTTTTGCTCCATGTGGTTGCCATAGCATTTATCGCTGTGGATGATTGTGTTTTGAAAGCAAACATGTCTGATGGCCAATGATTTACATGTATACACTGACTGGTGCATTTTGAAACCACCGTGCCTCCATCTTGGTGCTCCCCACCATTGTAAAAAAAATATTTTGGAAGCTTTAGAAATGCATTAGGGCTACGTTTTGTTTTTGACACATTTACTATTACAGACACCTTAAAGGGAAATTCCCCAAAATTTCAACTTTATTCATCTCCAGCACCCACCATCATCTCAACATATGGGAAAATTGTGCGTTTTTGGTATGTTTTGTAGTAAAAAACACATCTTCCGCTGTCTTTACTACAAAACATAGAAATGCGCCATTTTCACATGTTGATGCTGGAGTATGCAATACTATACTATGCAATACTTTCATAGTGAACAAAAATATAAATGCAACAATTTCAAAGATTTTGCTGAGTTACAGTTCATATAAGGAAAATCAATTGTAACTAATTAATTAGGCCCTAATCTATGAATTTCTCATGACTGGGAATATAGATATGCATCTGGTCACACATAATACAGACATGTTTCAAGCAGACAACCATAGTCCCTGTGCCCAAGAACACCAAGGTAACCTGCCTAAATGACTACCGACCCGTAGCACTCACGTCTGTAGCCATGAAGTGCTTTGAAAGGCTGGTCATGGCTCACATCAACACCATTATCCCAATAGATCCACAGATGATGCGATCGCTTTTGCACTCAACACTGCCCTTTCCCACCTGGACAAAAGGAACACCTGTGTGAGAATGCTATTCATTGACTACACCTCAGCGTTCAACATCATAGTGCTCTCAAAGCTCATCACTAAGCTAAGGACTTTGGGACTTAACACCTCCCTCTGCAACTGGACTTCCTGATGGGCCGCCCCCAGGTGGTAAGGGTAGGTAACCACTAGGCAGGTTAGAGCGTTGGGCCAGTAACCGAAATGTTGCTGGATCGAATCTCCGAGCTGACAAGGTAAAAATCTGTCATTCTGCCCTTGAACAATGCAGGCAACCCACAGTTAACCCATTGTAAATAATGTGTTCTTAACTGACTTGCCTAGTTAAATAAAGGTAACATTTTAAAAAAAAACACTCTGATCTTCAACTCAGGGGTACGTGCTCAGTCCTCCTGTACTCCCTGTTCACTCATGACTGCATAGCCAGGCACGACTCCAACACCATCATTCAGTTTGCTGATGACACAACAGTGGTAGGCCTGATCACCGACAATGATGAGACAGCCTATATGGAGGTCAGAGACCTGGCTGTGTGGTGCCAGGATAGCAACTTCTCCCTCAACGTAATCAAGACAAAGGAGATGATTGTGGACTACAGGAAAAGGAGAACTGAGCGAGTCCCCATTCTCATCGACGGGGCGGCAGGGTAGCCTAGTGGTTAAAGCGTTGGTTTGTAAACGGAAGGTTGCAAGTTCAAACCCCGAGCTGACAAGGTACAAATCTGTTGTTCTGCCCCTGAACAGGCAGTTAACCCACTGTTCCTAGGCCGTCATTGAAAATAAGAATTTGTTCTTAACTGACTTGCCTAGTTAAATAAAGGTAAAATAAATAAAAATGGTTGAGAGCTTCAAGTTCCTTGGTGAACACATCACAAACAAACTAACATGGTTCAAACACATCAAGACTTATAAAGAGGGCATGACAAAGCCTTTTCCCCCTTAGGAGACTGAAAAGATTTGGCATGGATCCTCAGATCCTCAAAAGGTTCTACAGCTGCACCATCGAGAGCATCCTGACCGGTTGCATCACAGCCGGGTTTGGCAACTACAGAGGGTAGTGCGTACGTCTTCTGTAGCTATATATGGATGATATCTAAAGCTAGGCATGTTTAACAGTTAGGCTATTGATTATAGACCTAATGAAGTTGGGCTTTCCTCTCTTTATTAGACAATGAGGCTAAGGCAAGGGCTGTTCTCTCATCTCTGCTGCCTGTTCTCTCATCTCTGCTGCTGCTGCCTGTTCAAGCTCAGTATGCTGGATAACTTATTATGCTATTATGCACATAGCAACAAAGGGAAAGGTGACAATTCTACAGTACACTAAAGATTATATTTCAGCACTGTGGACCTCGACCGTATACAATGCCGGAGAAAATGTGTGTTAAATATTTTATTTATTAGTGTTGCACCATTTTTATACATTAAAACCATGTACAATTTCAGTCTTAGAGTGATGTACTGTGTCATCCCTGTGGCCTCTGCAATAGATTAGTCCACTGAGACGGGCACAAATCAGACTATAATTATACATTTTTGCGACTGCTCGACTAAAGAAATCTTGGTCGACCAACAGCCGACCAACCAGTTGACTAATTGGGGTCGGCCCTAACAATGAGTACAAAACATTAAGAACACCTGCTTTTTCCATGACACAGACTGACCAGGTGAAAGCTTTGATCCATTATTGACGGCACTTGTTAAATTCACTTCAAACTGTGTAGATGAGGAGGAGATGGGCCTATTTAATAATTGAGACATGGAGTGTGTATGAGTGCCATTCAGAGGGTGAATGGGCAAAACAACATTTTTAAGTGCCTTTGAATGATGTATGGTAGGTGCAAGGCGCAATGATTTGTGTCAAGAACTGCAACGAATGCTGGGTTTTTCATGCTGAATTGTTTCCCGTGTGTATCAGAATGGTCCACCAGCCAAACGTCATCCAGCCAACTTGACACAACTGTAGGAAGCGTTGGAGTCAAAATTGCCTAGCATCCCTGTGGAACGCAGGTGTTCCTAATGTTTGGTATTCTCAGTGGACATTATTGGTTTCTACCTTAACCAGCTGAGGGGTAAGAAAGTGAGTTGGACAACTCTTTGTGAGGCTGTCTGTCTGCGCACACGTGTGCAGTGAGGCGAGATGTATAGAATGCTGGCAGCTGTTATCACGCCTCTGTAATACTTCCTCATGCTGTTGTGTTACAGCTGGTACGCTTTACACACACCACACACTCACTCACTCACTCACTCACTCACTCACTCACTCACTCACACTCAGGATGTCCAAGCTGTATTGTATGGATCAGTCTGACACGTGACATTTCAAAGTCATGTTTGGTCCACTTCCTCAGTACATCTAACAACATACAAGTTGTTATTTTTATTATTCTCTCCTCCACACCATCACACTGAGTCACACAGCAACGGAAGGTCAGCTCCAGGATGTGTGGAACGTTTCCCCATCTCTCCTCTCAGCCCTATGCCTTGGTAGTTAAAGTGTAGAGTCCCCATCTGCTCCTCAGCCCAGGAGCAGTATTAGTTGTGTGGAGAGCAGGCAGTAGCTAACAGCTATACAGTTGAAGTCGGAAGTTTACACATACTAAGGTTGGAGTCATCTAACTCGTTTTAGTAATTTTTCCAACAATTGTTTACACACAGATTATTTCACTTATAATTCACTATCACGATTCCAGTGGGTCAGAGGTTTAAACAGCTTGGAAAATTCTGGAAAATGTCATGGCTTGAGAAGCTTCTGACAGGTTAATTGACATCATTTGAGTCAATTGGAGGTGTACCCGTGGCTGTATTTCAAGGCTTACCTTCAAACTCAGTGCTTCTTTGCTTGACATCCTGGGAAAATCAAAAGAAATCAGCCAAGACCTCAGGAAAAAATTTGTAGACCTCTACAAATCTGGTTCATCCCTGGGAGCAATTTCCAAACGCCTGAAGGTACCACGTTCATCTGTACAAACGAGAACGCAAGTAATAAACACCATGGGACCACGCAGCCATCATACCGCTCAGGAAGGAGACTTGTTCTGTCTCCTAGAGATGAACGTACTTTGGTGCGAAAAGTGCAAAACAATCCCAGAACAACAGCAAAGGACCTTGTGAGGATGCTGGAGGAAACCGGTACAAAAGTATCTATATCCACAGTAAAACGAGTCCTATATCGAAATAACTTGGAAGGCCGCTCGGCAAGGAAGAAGCCACTGCTCCAAAACCGCCGTAAAGCCAGACTACGGTTTGCAACTGCACATGGGGACAAGGATTGTACTTTTTGGAGAAATGTCTTCTGGTCTGATGGAACTGTTTGGTCATAATGACCATCGTTATGTTTGGAGGAAAAAGGGGAGGCTTGCAAGCCGAAGAACACCATCCTAACCGTGAAGAACGGGGGTGGCAGCATCATGTTATGGGGGTGCTTTGCTGCAGGAGGGACTAGTGCACTTCACAAAATAGATGGCGTCATGAGGAAGAAACATTGTGGATATATTGACGCAACATCTCAAGACATCAGTCAGAAGGTTAAAGCTTGGTCGCAAATGGGTCTTTCAAATGGACAGTGACCCCAAACATACATCTAAAGTTGTGGCAAAATAGCCTAAGGACAACCAAGTCCAAGGTATTGGAGTGGCCATCACAAAGCCCTGACCTCAACCCTATAGAACATTTGTGGGCAGAACTGAAAAAACATGTGCAAGCGAGGAGGCCTAAAAACGAGACTCATCTCTGTCAGGAGGAATGGGACAAAATTCACACAACTTATTGTGGGAAGCTTGTGGAAGGCTACCGAAACATTTGACCCAAGTTAAACAATTTAAGGGCAATGCCACCAAATACTAATTGAGTGTATGTAAACTTCTGACCCACTGGGAATGTGATGAAAGAAATCAAAGCTGAAGTAAATCATTCTCTCTACTATTATTCTGCCATTTCACATTCTTAAAATAAAGCGGTGATCCTAACTGACCTAAAACAGGGATTTTTTCCAGGATTAAATGTCAAAAATTGTGATATACACTTCAGCCAAATACATTTAAACTGAGTTTATGTAAACTTCAGACTTCAACTGTATATACAGTGCCTTGAGAAACTATTCACACCCCTTGGCTTTTTCCACATTTTTGTTGTGTTACAGCCTGAACTTTAAATTGCTTCAATTTAGATTTAGTCACTGATCTACACTCAATACCCTGTAATGTTGGTGGAGTTATGTTTTGAGAAATGTTATAAATTCATAAATGGAAAATCTGAAATGTCTTCAATAAAATATGTATTTATCCCCTTTATGTCAAGCCTGAATCAGTTCAGGAGTAAATCTGCTTAACAAGTCACATAAATTGCATGGACTCACTCTGTGTGCAATACTAGTGTTTAACATGATCTTTGAATGACTACCTCATCTCTGTACCCCACACATACGATTATCTGTAGGCTTGGGCGGTATCCAGATTTCCATGTCATACCGTCATTCTCTCATCCTGCGATTTACGGTATAACTGGTGTAGAACACAAGAAAAACCCATTTGGCCTCTTATCAGAATGTTGACACACAATAGCGAAATCACATAGATTATGTTCGCTGAATGCTAACGAACTAAAAAGAACAAACTAACTACTAAGACAGGCAAATTGAGGTCATAATGTTATTCAAGCATAGCTAGATGCTACGGAATATAATTTTCGGTGTTTGTGGACATCTACAAGGGAAAGTGAACGAGAGTGTGCAAATGAACAAAGTTGTGATGTATGCTTTTCTGAAGGAAGAGCAGCATGTGTACACTGAGCAGATGGGAGAACAGAGTCAAAATAAAAATGGTATGAAGAACAGGGAGAAAATGGCACCTGTACAGAACTCATCCAGAACTCTGACTTGGCAGAAAGCCATTAAAAGAGATCTGATGGCAAACATTTCTTAGTGAATTGAATACAAGTGTAACTTCATCACCTCATGTATGTCGCACAACAGAGACGAGATCGATATAGAATGCGATGGACTCACCAGCTCAATTTCTCCCATTGTGCTATATACAAACAAACACGTGACTGCTCTGGGGAACTACGGTGTGCTTCATCACGTAAAATAATGTGAACCGGTGAAAAGCGATCTACTTTATCTCCTAACGTATTGCACAAGTCACTCCTGTCAGCTGCGGAGGGAGGTCTGAAAGGAACTGGGATAAACAAAAGCAAACCAAGCTGCAGCTAGCTAGCAAGGCTTTAGTGGTCCAGGGGCAGTGTGCTCAACACAAAGAGCTCTCTGTCAGAGTGGTGGCGTAACCCGCTCCGTATTCCTGCAGAGTTCTTATGCACACACCCCTCTCAACAGACAAGTAGACCCCCTCCTTTCTTAGTCGCTGTTGTGGCTGCATTTCCCAAACCATCATGAGTAGGAAGCCGCAGGCTTTAGAATGAAATGAAACATTGAATAAGAAAAGAACAGTGTCTTTCGGTTGTTGGTTTGTTCAGGTGATATGTTATGCTGTCTTTACATTAGAGTGGTGTCTTCTGAATGACCAACACAGCTCCCGAGTGGTGCAGCGGTCTAAGGCACTGCATCTAGAGGTGTCACTACAGACCCTGGTTCGATTCCAGGCTGTATCACAACCGACTGATTGGGAGTCCCATAGGGCAGTACACAATTGGCCCAGCGTCACCTGGGTTAGACTGGGGTAGAGCGTAATTGTAAATAATATGTTGTTCTGATCAGACTTGCCTAGTTAAAATAAAATGACACTATTTAGCAGCGCTCTCTGTCCATTAGCAACACACTTACTGTCAGGCTGCTTTAAGTGTTATTACTCGCCTGTTAACACTGATAAGTTGTCTCTCCTTTTCTGGGCAGCTTGTTTCTCTGATCAGAGCTGTAATTAAAGACCTCTGAGCTGAATTGCACCCTGGCTTCTGACTGCTAGTGTAATGTGCTGCTAAGCTGAGCTCCTCACCAGCCCTGGACTGGCCCTCCCTCCCTATCCACCAGTAACTCCGAGTGTTGTGGATGCAGGTGGCAGACTTTCACTACACAGCTTGAGAGAGAAAGGAGATAGGACCTGCTCCAGCTGGATCTCTGTACACACACACACACACACACACACACACACACACACACACACACACACACACACACACACACACACACACAATTGGAAAGAATGAACATTATATCCAATTTAAGGGCTTTATTGGCATGGGAAACATATGTTAACATTGCCATCGCAAGTGAAGTTGATACTACTTGTTTATTTCACTTTTTATTTATTTACAGTAAATATTACACTCAAGTTCCAAAATAATAAAAACATTTCAAAGGTCATAATGTGCAAATAGTTGAAATACAAAAGGAAAAATAAATATAGTTTGTTTACAATGGTGTTTGTTCTTCACTGGTTGCCCTTTTTCTTGTGTCAACGGGTCACAAATCTTGCTGCTCTGATGACACTGGTATTTCACCCAGTTGATATGGGACTTTATCAAAATTGGATTTGTTTTTAATTATTTGTGGGTCTGTGTAATCTGAGGGAAATATGCATCTCTGATATGGTCATACATTTGGCAGGAGGTTAGGAAGTGCAGCTCGGTTTCAATCATGTTGTGGGCAGTGTGCACATAGCCTGTCTTCTCTTGAGAGCCAGGTCTGCCTATGGAGGCCTTTCTCAATAGCAGAGCTATGCTCACTGAGTCTGTACATAAGCTTTCCTTAAGTTTGGGTCAGTCACAGTGGTCAGGTATTCTGCCACTGTGTACTCTCTGTTTTAGGTCCAAATAGCATTCTAGTTTGCTGAGTTTTTTTGTTTGTTCATTCTTTCTAACGTCTCGAGTAATTAACTTTTTGCTTTCTCATGATTTGATTGTCTAATTATGTTGCTGTCCTCGGGCTCTATGGGTCTGTTTGTGAACAGAGCCCCTGGACCAGCTTCCTTAGGGAACTTTTCTCCAGGTTCATCTCACTGTAGGTGATGGCTTTGTTCTGGAAGGTTTGGGAATCGCTTCCTTTTAGGTGGTTGAGCAATTTATCTGCTCTTTTCCGGATTTTGATAATTAGCGGTTATCGGCCTGATTCTGATCTGCATGCATTATTTGGTGTTTTACTTTGTAGACTGAGGATATCTTTGCAGAATTCTGCATGCAGTCTTAATTTTTTTTTTGTGAATTCTTGGTTGGTGAGCAGACCCCAGACCTCACAGCCATAGAGGGCAGTGGGTTCTATAACTGATTCAAGTGTGTTTAGACAGATCCTAATTGGTATGTCAAATGTTATGTTCCTTTTGAAGGCCTTTCTTACATTGTCTCTCAGATTGTTCACAGCTTTGTGGAAGTTAACTGTGGTGCTGATCTTGAGGCCCGAGGCATGATCATTTTTGTGTGTGCTCTAGGGTAACGGTGTCTAGATGGAATTTGTATTTGTGGTCATGGCACCTGGACCTTTTTTTGTAACCCCATTCTTTTTTTTTTGTCTTACTGAGCTTTACTGTCAGGGCCCAGTTCTGACATAATCTGTGCAGAAGATCAACAGTTGAAGTCAGAAGTTTACATACACATTAGCCAAATACATTCAGTTTATCACAATTCCTGACATTTAGTCCTAGTAATTCCCTGTCTTAGGTCGGTTAGGATCACCACTTTATTTTAAGAATGTGGATTGTCAGAATAATAGTGTAGATATTTATTTCAGCTTTTATTTCTTTCATCACATTCCAAGTGGGTCAGTTTACATACACTCAATTAGTATTTGGTAGCATTGCCTTTAAATTGTTTAATTTGGGTCAAACACTTCGGGTAGTCTTCCACAAGCTTCCCACAAAAAGTTGGGGGAATTTTGGCCCATTCCTCCTGACAGAGCTGGTGGAACTGAGTCAGGTTTCTAGGCCTCCTTGCTCACATGCATTTTCAGTTCTGCCCACAAATTTTCTATAGAGTTGAGGTCAGGGCTTTGTGATGGCCACTGCAATACCTTGACTTTGTTGTCCTTTAGCCATTTTGCCACAACTTCGGAAGTATGCTTGGGATCATTGTCCATTTGGAAGACCCATTTGCGACCAAGCTTTAACTTCCTGACTGATGTCTTGAGATGTTGCTTCAATATATCCACACAATTTTCCATCCTCATGGTGCCATCTATTTTGTGAAGTTAACCAGTCCCTCCTGCAGCAAAGCACCCCCTCACAAAATGATGCTGCCACCCCCGTGCTTCACGGTTAGGATGGTGTTCTTTGGCTTGCAAGCCTCCCCCTTTTTCCTCCAAACATAACGATGGTCATTATGGCCAAACAGTTCTATTTTTGTTTCATCAGCCCAGAAGACATTTCTCCAAAAAGGATCATCTTTGTCCCCATGTGCAGTTGCTTTTTCCTTGCTGAGCGGCCTTCCAGGTTATTTCGATATAGGACTCGTTTTTACTGTGGATATGATTACTTTTGTACCTGTTTCCTCCAGCATCCTCACAAGGTCCTTGTTCTGGGATTGTTTTGCACTTTTCACACCAAAGTACATTCATCTCTAGGAGAAAGAACGCGTCTCCTTCCTGAGCGGTATGACAGCTGTATGGTCCCATGGTGTTTATACTAGACGTCGACCGATTTAATTAGGGTCGATTTCAAGTTTTCATAACAATCGGAAATCTGTATTTTTGGATGCCTTATTATTATTATTATTATTATTATTATTATTATTATTATTATTTATTATTTTATTTTATTATTTTTTCACTTTTTATTTAACTAGGCAAGTCAGTTAAGAACACATTCTTATTTTCAATGACGACCTAGGAAAAGTGGGTTAACTGCCTTGTTCAGGGGTGGGCAGAACGACAGATGTTTACCTGGTCAGCTCGGGGATTCAATATTGCCAATTTATGGTTAACTAGTCCAACGCTCTAACCACCTGCCTTACATTGCACTCCACGAGGAGCCTGCCTGTTACGCGAATGCAGTAAAAAAGACGAGATAAGTTGCTAGCTAGCATTAAACTGATCTTGTAAAAAAACTCTATCAGTCATAATCACTAGTTAACTACACATGGTTGATATTACTAGTTTATCTAGCATGTCCTGCGTTGCATATAATCGGTGCGCATTCGCGAAAAAGGACTGTCATTGCTTCAACGTGTACATAACCATAAACGTCAATGCCTTTCTTAAAATCAATACACAAGTATATATTTTTTAAACCTGCATATTTAGTTAATATTGCCTGCTAACATGAATTTATTTTAACTAGGAATAATGTGTCACTTCTCTTGCAACAGAGTCCGGGTATATGCAGCAGTTTGGGCCGAACTATGTGAAATACTATGTATTACTTCCTAACAAAGACAGCCAACTTCGCCAAACGGGAGATGATTTAACAAAAGCGCATTTGCGAAAAAAGCATAATTGTTGCACAACTCTACCTAACCATAAACATCAATGCCTTTCTTAAAATCAGTACACAGAAGTATATATTTTTAAACCTGCATATTTAGCTAAAATAAATCCAGGTTAGCAGGCAATATTAACCAGGTAAAATTGTCACTTCTCTTGCGTTCATTGCACACAGAGTCAGGGTATATGCAACAGTTTGGGCCGCCTGGCTCGTTACAAACTAATTTGCCAGAATTTTACGTAATTATGACATTGAATGTTGTGCAATGTAACAGGAATATTTAGACTTATGGATGCCGCCCATTAGATAAAATAAGGAACGGTTCTGTATTTCACTGAAAGAATAAACATTTTGTTTTCGAGATGATAGTTTCCGGATTCGACCATATTAATGACCTAAGTGGTGACACTCCAGTGGTCTGGAGGGATCAGTAACGGCGGCTCCTCCGTAAACACTAACTTGCTACTGAAGTTGTTTTTCACTCTACTTTATTACCCCATCCACTGAGCCTGAGCCGTCTCCGTGCCCCAGGGGGCACGTATACAGCAACTAATGACCAGGAAAACACCAGTCAGGAGACTGCCTCAGACACCACTCACAAAGTTCACGAACCAAACTGAGTCTGAGAAGCTGAAATAAAGGTGCTGTTTTATAGCTTAAACCACAGCCTTTGGGTGAAATGAAATGGACTTTCTGTCTGCTGTGAGGGGGTGTGTTGCCTTTGGATTGTGTTGTTTCACCGTTTTGGTTGTCAGGGGTTTAGTACTGGGCAGTTAAACCAGTGAAACTGGGTGGGAGTGGAGCAGATGGATGAGTTACTGCTGTGGTTGTAAAGCCAAGAGTTGGCCTGGGTCCAACGCGGGAGAGTAGATGGGGCAGGCAGAGTGGTCTGGCCTTGGGGTGGGGTAGAGCGAGGCAACTGGGGAGCCCGGTAGAGCGAGACTGAGCTGGATTGGAGCCTCTCCCTGGTTTCCAGTCAGGGCCTCACATGCTCACATTGTGACGGAATGCACCTTCTATTCTCAACCTCCAGCACTTCTAATGGAGCAGGCAGGGGAGACATTCCAACTGTCTGGGAATAATACTACAGTCACACCACCCTGAAGTACTGTCTTCACTGCAGTCGCACACAGATCAGGTCTCGTAATGGTCAACAGGCATGACTGTGTATGCTGAAGAGCTGTGGCATGTTCCATGCGAGGGACGTGAATCAAATGGTCTTTGAAGAAATAACATGGTCACAGTGGTAGAACGTTTATTTGGATTGGTGATTTCTGTCCCATCAGTAGCCTGATTTCAGATGTGTTCATGTAAACAGGCTTATTAGGGAAATAGTTTTTCTTGTATAGCATGTAAAAGTTTTCAACAAACTATATTAGTCTGACTATCCACACTTGTATTATTGTGTGCGTGTAACTGTCCTCATTGAGATTGTGAACTGAGAGGAAGCTATTTTCTCATGCTAATTGTATTAGTCAGATTAACCACTATGACATCAGTATGTAGTATGCTTATACAGCTATATGGTCCCTAGTTATTCAGTGTAACAAAGTGGTCATAATGTGTGCTTAAGTCACGGTCAATTTCAGAAGGGCACAATGTCCTAGAATGTTCAGATAGGAACATAGTTCACTAAATTTAGACTAAGGGATATTACAGTGCAGTCTGAGTTTTCAGACCCCTTTACGTTCCAGCCTTATTCTGAAATGGATCAAATATTTTTTTCCCCCTCAGCAATCTACACACAATACCCCATAATGAATAAAAGCAAAACAATGGTTTTTAGTCATTTAGAAAATGTATTAATTATTAAAATACAGATACCTTATTTACATAAGTATTTAGACATTTTGCTATGAGACTTGAAATTGGGCTCAGGTGCATCCTGTTTCCATTGATCATCCTTTATGTTTCTACAACTTGATTGGAGTCCACCTGTGGTAAATTAAATTGATTGGACATGATTTGGAAAGTGACACACCTGTCTATATAAGGTCCCACATTTGACGGTGCATGTCAGAGCAAATACAAAGCCTTGTCGTTGTAGGAAATGTCCGTAGAGCCTGAGACAGGATTGTGTCGAGGTACAGATCTGGGGAAGGGTACCAAAAATGTATGCAGCATTGAAGGTCCCCAAGAACAGTGGCCTCATCATTCTTAAATGGAAGAAGTTTGTAACCACCAAGACTCTTCCTAGAGTTGGCCGCCCAGCCAAACTGAGCAATCGGGGAGAAGGGCCTTAGTCAGGGAGGTGAGCAAGAACCCAATGAGCTCTGGAGTTCCTCTGTGGAGATGGGAGAAGACTGTGTCATACCCAAGAAGACTCAAGACTAATCGCTGCCAAAGGTGCTTCAACAAAGTACTGATTAAAGGGTCTGAATACTTGTGTAAATGGGATATTTTATATTTGTAATAAATTAGCTAAAAATTCAAAAAAAAAAAATCCTTTGTCATTTGGGGTATTGTGTATAGATTGAGGGGGGCAAATTTAATACATTTCAGAATAAGGCTGTAACGTAACAATGTGGAAAAAGTCGAGGGGTCTGATACTTCCCGAATGTGCAATTGCATCCTCCTGAACATGACACGATGGATGCATAGAGGGTTTCAAACTCACTCACACTAAAACACACTGAAACAGCACCAGAGGATAGATAGAACTAGATATATAGATAGAACTATACTGAGAGAAGAGAAACAACTGACAGCTAGTTTATAACACCTCTGCTTTCATGACACGTCTCAACAATGAACTATTTCATTCAGTGAAAGGTTTTAGTGAGCCGGCTCAGTCCTGTGTACTCTGAGGGCGATGTTTGAGCCATGAAAAAATCCTCACTCCCCCCTCCCCTCCCTACTCATTTAATTTCCCGTGTTTTTTTTTAGCAGACTTTACGGGAAGGGGTTACCATGACAACATGGAGTAGAAAATCAACTACCTGTCAGTTCCTTGTGGTTGACTGCTCTCTTTGGGCTCCTCTTGTGATCCTTCTCAAGTGTCCCTACTCTTCAAACAAATTGATTTCACACTGTATGGCTCATCAGCATCTCAAGCCTCAGTCTAGTGTATGCTACATACTCACCATGAATGTGCACTTTACAGAATGCGTTGGTTAGGCTCAAGACTCTTTTGTGTTTGCTTCTGAAGAGTATCGAATGGATGAATTATCACTTGTCCATGACCTCGGTCAGATCCGTAAGACAGCTTGATCCGTATAGCTCTATTTCATTTCATGGTGATAGCCTACAGGTAAACAAACGCCTGTTATTGGAAAAGTATCTCTAGTCCATTTCAGTGTCTTGGGCTGCAGCGACGGAGGCTTTTCTGATGTAGTCTTTCTGTAAACAAGCAAGCCTTTTTTTATACACATCACAGGTCCTCTCACTCAACTGTAGACATTTGAATACTTTTCCACCAGACCACTTCCTGCTGTTATTTCTCCAGTCAGGGAGTTTGTGAGCTGACAGTTATGTTGAGTGCTGCCAGGACACCTTTCCTGTTTGAGAGGGCCACACTGTGTGGGCATGCTGAGTGTCTCATCTAAAAAATAGACCATTTAACTTTTTCATCATCCATTAGTTTAATCCTGCAGTCCTGCTCCCCCTCTCCCTGCTCTACAGTGAACGCTGGCTGCTGCGCAGCTTCTAAACTGCTCCCAATGTCATGCCCAATGTCATGCCCAATGTCATGCCCAATGTCACACACTACTTTGACGGGGTAAAAAAATAAACACCTAGCTCCAGCTAGCCGATTTTCATCTGAGAAATCATAGGAATGGCGATGATGGAGGAACAGCGGTCCGATTGAGTGCCCGAAGTGACAGATCTGTCATTAAGGCATTTGGGACTGTACTGGTAAAGTGGCCAGCTTAGACTGGGCCCAGCTACTGCTGTAAGAACAAAATTGAGTAACAGGAGCTTCCTGTTGGTGGCTGTTGTTTTCAAGAGTGTGTTTATCTGCCTTTGACTGAGCCATTTCAGTCATTAATAAGGAAGACCTGAACGGAATCTGCAGGGAGGGTTTTAATCAATGCCCTGCCCTTACAGCTGTTGCATAAGACTGAAAGCCGAGTATTTTTTTTTTTTAAATAAAGTTCAATTGCACTTTCAGAGGGGTTATAAAGAGCTTATATGGAGGAAGTTTTAAGTGTGTGTGGTCTTTTGTAATTCCTTCACTCAGTCTTTCTGAAAACATACATCTTTGGGGCGGCAGGGTAGCCTAGTGGTTAGAGTGTTGGACTAGTAACCGAAAGGTTGCAAGTTCGACTCCCGAGCTGACAAGGTACAAATCTGTCGTTCTGCCCCTGAACAGGCAGTTAACCCACTGTTCCTAGGCCGTCATTGAAAATAAGAAATTGTTCTTAACTGACTTGCCTAGTAAAATAAAGGTAAAATAAAAAAATAAAAAATCTTTAACCTCTGACCTCCCATCCTGACTGCTGATGGTGACGGACATGTTCTCTGTCTGGTAAAGAGATGATATCGCCTCACACCAAGCCTTCTGACTGTCATAATATACCCATGCAAGACCAGGGGAGTAAACATCTATCATCACCTGTTCATGTGGAAAAGCCTATGTAGGACAAACGAAAAGACAATTAAAACAACGCATAGCTGAACACCGCAGATCAAATCAGGTGTAAGAACATTGACTATCCAGTAGCAGCTCACGTTGTTGAAGCTAACCATCCAATCTCCTCCCTCAAAATGCACAGGCATTGAGCATGTTACTCTACCTAGGAGAGGTAACATGGAGATCCTACTACTACGAAGGGAGGATTACTGGATATCCTGTCTAAAAACATTGGCCCCCATTGGTCTGAATATTGACTTTGATCTCAGGCCCTTATGAACAACTTTTTATTTTATGAACAAGTCTTATAAATTGATATGTTCCTTCTACAGCTTATTAGCGTTCACCAGTATGTTCCCCCTGTTGATGAGGCTTATGCATTGAGGTTGAACCGAAACATGAAACGCGTAACAATTAAATATGTGAAATTGAATTCAACAATGTATGTTGATGCTAATATTATGTACAATGTTAAATTGTTTCTATATGACAATAGCCTAATATATTTAACATGCCAAACTATAGTTTTTTTGAACAGTTAATTTATTCTAAATAATAACTCATCATTATGACACACGTCTCAATATTGTCATTGGTTGCACTAATTGCACTGCTAGTTTACATAACCTGGTACAAGTATTCATGACATTACCCTGAAGAAAGCACAGTGATGCCAAAACATTGGTAAATACCCAATAAATTACTGGGAGTTTATATATGGAGTGTGCGACTCTCTTATTGTTTATTCACCGTTAGTCAGCACCTCCACACAAACAATTTTGTTCTGGGTGTGCGCCAGCTCATGTTTTTGAGTGTTATACTATGCAGGGTCAGCATACCAAAAACAAACCTATTATAACACAATTTACAACCCAACAAAATGTTTGCTCTTACACAACATTCTTAACACATGGTCTGCTCCTGTTTGGCCACCTGTCTACCTAATGGATAAAAGCAATGTAAGCTCTTATTAATTTACAGGATTCACCCGGTATCAAAGGCATGTGTTATTTTTTTGTATTTTCATCTCCCATCAGATTTAGCCTTTATTCTGACGTTGTCCTAACATAAGACAACGAACTTACCGGGAAGCACTATCAAATCACATTTCTGGAACTACCTTGCATTACAGTAGCAACCATTTCTGAGGTGTATAATCTTTGGTTTCACTAATCACTGATGTCAGTGGGCCAGAATGTTTAATACTCTTAAATGTAAATGTAACTCTTGCCTACACAAAGTTTGGCTTCAGAGGTCAGGCAACGTTTCACAAACAAACAAAGTACCTTCAAAGAGTTTACAGCATCGGGGAACTGAAGGTCTCATAAAAGTGACTGGGTTTTAATGTCACATTTGAATAAGTTCAGTTGAGATGGCGAGGGATGATGTCTACTCTCGGATGACCTTGTGCGCATTACCCGGCGCTTGCTTTTTTTTTTCTCAGCGGGCTTCAAGGCAACCAGTTTCCCCTGATGGTGCCAGGAGAGCTTGTGATTGGTGGGCTGTGAACTACTTGATGGTTGCCACTGGCAGCCTCTGTTGCCTCATCTGTCCTTTGATCGATGGCCTTTCAGTTTGGAGTAATTATCGCGGACGTGTGAATGCGCCCGAGCAAATGTACGTGGACGAATTGACAGCGGGAGGTCACACCGGAGGTTACTGAATTCAAGCAAGCTGAAAACACAACTCGACTCATCCATATTTACACTCCCAGATCAAATCAAACTTTATTTGTCACATGCGCCGAATACATCAAGTGTAGACCTTACTGTGAAATGCTTACTTACAAGCCCTTAACCAACAGTGCATTTCAAGAAGAGTTAAGAACATATTTACCAAATAGAGTAAAAGTTTTTTTTTTAAATATATAAAATTAACACTAAGAATAACAATAATGAGGCTATATACAGGTAGTACCAGTACAGAGTCAGTGTGCGGGGGTACAGGTTAGTTGAGGTAATTTGTACATGTAGGTAGTGGTGAAGTGACTATGCATAGATAATAAACACTGAGTAGTATCAGTGAATTAAAGGGAAGTCAATGTAAATAGTCCAGTGGCGATTTTATTATGTGTTCAGCAGTCTTATGGCTTGGGAGTAGAAGGTGTTGAGGAGCCCTTTGGTCCTAAACTTGCTGTACGGTAGTAGGGAGAATAGTATGACTTTGATGTCTTTGACAATTTTATGGGCTTTCCTCTGACACCGCCTATTATATAGGTCCTGGATGGCAGGAAGTTTGGCTCCAGTGATGTACAGTGGGGCAAAAAAGTATTGAGTCAGCCACCAATTGTGCAAGTTCTCCCACTTAAAAAGATGAGAGAGGCCTGTAATCATCATAGGTACACTTCAACTATGACAGACAAAATGAGGAAAAGAATTTCAGAAAATCACATTGTAGGATTTTTAATGAATTTATTTGCAAATTATGGTGGAAAAATAAGTATTTGGTCAATAACAAAAGTTTCTCAATACTTTGTTATATACCCTTTGTTGGCAATGACAGAGGTCAAATATGTTCTGTAAGTCTTCAAGGTTTTCTCACACTGTTGCTGGTGTGTCTGTTGTCCCTTGTCTGTGCTCTTGTCGAATACTGGTTGAGGGGTGGAGATGTAGATAATTATTCATTGCCCACGAATATTTGACCACCCATCAGAGATGATTGCAATAGTCTGCTTTCTCTATGATTGCTTGACTTTCACTTGAAGTTTTTTGAACTCAACCATGTCTCGTTGGAGGGGTGTATGCTGGGCGAAGAACATTCAGAAATCTCTTCCAATACACGTTGCCTGTGAGCATAAGAGGTGAACCAGCTGCTTCACCAGCTCGAGTAAGAAATGCTGATGAATATCGCTGACTACGTTCCTCCATTGAGTAAAAAAGAGAACTTCTGATTCCAGGAGAATCATGAGCTGTTGCTGTCGATAAGGTGTACAATTCATAATTTTGTCCTCGAAATAGAATTAGAGGGACTTTTGTCAGGAGGTTGCTTGTTGTGAGCGCAGAGGGGAACTTTATGCACTTGGCCCGATGATTCTGTATCTTTGTTGCATTCTTCACATATGCTTTGTCACAGTATTTGCAAATGTACACAGCTTTTCCTTCTACATTAGCTGCAGTGAAATGTCTCCACACATCAGGTAGTGCCCGTGTGACTTTCCTGTGAAGATTAGAAAAAAAGGGTAAAAAACAACAGTTCCATGTAAAGATAAATAGTTATGCAGTTATTAATCCTTTGTAAGATAAATGGTTTTAAAAATAAATATGTATGGGAACAAGTGAATTAACATTCCATTTAGCAGGCTCAAGCAAGCTAAATATCCATATGGTAGCAAAAACTAACTAGCAGAAATTGTTAAAGTTAGAAATGGTTTAAACACACTTTGCTGTCGGCTACTTACTATTTACGAGTTAACAAAAAAAATCATGTTTGTCATATAATACACTGCTCAAAAAAATAAAGGGAACACTTAAACAACACAATGTAGCTCCAAGTCAATCACACTTCTGTGAAATCAAACTGTCCACTTAAGAAGCAACACTGACAATAAATGTCACATGCTGTTGTGGAAATTATAGGCAATTAGCAAGACACCCCCAATAAAGGAGTGGTTCTGCAGGTGGTGACCACAGACCACTTCTCAGTTCCTATGCTTCCTGGCTGATGTTTTGGTCACTTTTGAATGCTGGTGGTGCTTTCACTCTAGTGGTAGCATGAGACTGAGTCTACAACCCATACAAGTGGCTCAGGTAGTGCAGCTCATCCAGGATGGAAAAATCAATGCAGGCTGTGGCAAGAAGGTTTGCTGTGTCTGTCAGCGTAGTGTCCAGAGCACGGAGGCGCTACCAGGAGACAGGCCAGTACTTCAGGAGATGTGGAGGAGGCCGTAGGAGGGCAACAACCCAGCAGCAGGACCGCTACCTCTGCCTTTGTGCAAGGAGGAGCAGGAGGAGCACTGCCAGAGCCCTGAAAAATGACCTCCAGCAGGCCACACATGTGCATGTGTCTGCTCAAACGGTCAGGAACAGACTCCATTAGGGTGGTATGAGGGCCCACGTCCACAGGTGGGGGTTGTGCTTACAGCCCAACACTGTGCAGGACGTTTGGCATTTGCCAGAAAACACCAAGATTGGCAAATTCGCCACTGGCGCCCTGTGCTCTTCACTGATGAAAGCAGGTTCATACTGAGCACATGTGACAGACGTCTGGAGACGCCGTGGAGAACTTTCTGCTGACTGCAACATCCTCCAGCATGACCGGTTTGGCGGTGGGTCAGTCATGGTGTGCGGTGGCATTTCTTTGGGGGCCGCGCAGCACACCTCCATGTGCTCGCCAGAGGTAGCCTGACTGCCATTAGGTACCGAGATGAGATCCTCAGACCCCTTGTGAGACCATATGCTGGTGCGGTTGGCCCTGGGTTCCTCCTAATGCAAGACAATGCTAGACATGTGGCTGGAGTGTGTCAGCAGTTCCTGCGAGAGGAAGGTATTGAGGCTATGGACTGGCCAGCCCGTTCCCCAGACCTGAATCCAATTGAGCACATCTGGGACATCATGTCTCGCTCCATCCACCAACGCCACGTTGCACCACAGACTGTCCAGGAGTTGGCGGATGCTTTAGTCCTGGTCTGTGAGGAGATCCCTCAGGAGACCATCCGCCACCTCATCAGGAGCATGCCCAGGCATTGTAGGGAGGTCATACAGGCACGTGGAGGCCACACACACACTTGAGCCTCATTTTGACTTGTTTTAAGGACATTACATCAAAGTTGGATCAGCCTGTAGTGTGGTTTTCCACTTTAATTTTGAGTGTGACTCTGAATCCAGACCTCTATGGGTTGATACATTTGATTTCCATTGATAATTTTTGTATGATTTTGTTTTCAGCACATTCAACTATGTAAAGAAAAAAGTATTTAATAATAATACTTCATTCATTCAGATCTAGGATATGTTATTTTAGTGTTCCCTTTATTTTTTTGAGCAGTATATATTCACCCCACCCAGTATTGTAATCAAAACTTACCAGAAAGCATATAGTCCTTGCCTCAGACGGTGTAGTAGTGTGGGCTCAATAGCATCTCATTAGTGTGCAAGATTTTGAGAATCAGCTGTACATGTGATGGAAGAATGCAGGAATCGAGCAAGATGTGTTCACTGGAGGCTGCTGGTGCATGATGGGCCACTGCAAATGTACTGGTGTTGCATTTTATATACACACACACACACACACCTCCATTAGCAGCCTCCTGTTCTCACACACACAAACACGGTCACTCTTTGATTTGAATTATAGAGCAGTGTGGCAGGGCAGGGGAGACAAGCAACAGAACAGTACGACTGAGCCCGCTCCATGGAAAGAAGCATGAGAGGTATTGAGGCTAGGGTTGCAGAAGGTCTGTACCTTTCTGGTAAATTTCCGGAATTTCCCCCAAAATTTTCCATGGGAAGTTAAGCCTGTGAATTTGGCAGATTTAGCTAAAATTCATATATAAAAAAAGTTTGCTTATAACAGTGAACCTCTTGTGGAATACACATAAGGCAATTCTAGGTTGTGGCATATTTTGGTTAAACTATCCCCAATTCAATGGAATTGCTACCCTTTACCTGCACAGTGTTCCTTGAACATGTTTCCCATGTTCAGTGTAGGGGAGGTCAATGTACTTGAGAATGAAGGATATTAGGACAGCAGCAGCATCTGGCCCATGCCCCTCGTATGTGTTTCTCTATCCAGATGAAGGATGTGTGGTCATCTCGCCCTCTCTGGCACTTTCCACCCATAAGCCCAATCTCACTACTGCTGTGTTAAAGGTCTGGGCCCAAGGGTCACCTAACCCAATCCTGAGTCTAACCCTAGGAAATGTATACAGGGGTGTAACCATGATAAAAGTTAAAGGGACAAGGTGACAAGGTCAGGGAGTGCAGGAGCTAGAGGAAGTATAACTATACATGCAACACGCCTGGAGTCCTGACGGTAAATGGTCATCAACAGGAAGTTGATCAATAGGCCTTTCTGTAGCAGAAGGACAAAGGTACTACCCTCCCTGGCCCTGAAGTGGACTGGGATTAGTCCCCGGAGAGGCCTAAGGCGGGGAGGGTCATGTACATTTCTGACCCACCATAACCTACTTCCTCTCCTAAAACAGAGAAGCCCTGTAGCGGCCTCCTCACTCACGGCGCTGGAGCATCAAAACATGACACCCTTCTCAAGAAGTGCACAAGATTGACAGTGGTGGGAGGGTGGTGGAAGGAGGAGGAGGAACACAAGGAGAGTAGATGAGGGGATATGAAAAAGAGAAAAGGGAGAGGCAGAAGGATGTGTGGAACAAGCGTACCTTGTGAACTGTTCAGCCTACTGTACAACACAGCAGACCCTAGAGTCTTTCTGCACTGTCGTGACTTCATAGCTCGTCAAAAAGGAAGAGGAGTTGGAGGGGGCTGTCATTTCACACAAAGGACACAGTCCCATCTGAAGTGTCTGGGTGGTAATGTGTTCTGACAGGCTGGTGGGACCAGAGGCACAGTACTATTCCCCTGCCTGCCTTAATGCCCGCCAGTTTGTGATGGACACTGACAGCGCTCCACCATTTCACTGTACTTTTCATTCAATATTTTTAAAGCAGGAGGTGACTGTTTATTATCTATTTTCCAATAATTATAGAATATCAACATATCAAACTGGAATAGAGCTTAGCAATCGGTTTGGGCGGTATCCATATTTTCATATAATCATACTGTTTCTGTACCAGACCGGGGTATACGGTATTACCGAATGAAGAACAAGAGGCGCTATTTTGATGCACAAAGCAATTTAGGCAACAGGGATCTTGATCCAGGAGGAGATGGAATGTCTCTGCTGTAACCAAGAAGCCTGATTTTGACATCTAGCCACTTAACTAGCAAGTTAGCAAACCAAATGCATAGCTGGAGCCCTGAGCTAAATATAATGCATTTGACACATTCGATTTCTTAGTTACACTGAACTTCTAAGCAGTGGCATAGCACGCACCCCTGCGAGGCGGGGGTTCCCCCAACCCCCCCTTTTTTATTCACAGTATTGAAATTCATAATGTCGGTATTTCGAAATACCCCGGTGTATACGGTATAAATGGTACGTTTCCCAAGTCTACTTAGCAACAGTGCTGTAAGTTAGATTTGATGGCAGAGAGCAAAATATGACACTTTCTTGTCATCACCCCAAAGGATGGAGCACTTTTAAAGTTAATTTTGAAGTATTTCTCTCCTAAAGCAATCTTGCCCAGTTCCCCTGGCAAGAGCCTTTCCTCTTGGGCTACCCTCCCTAACCCCCCCACACACATACATACACATACCCCCACTCTCTCTCTCTCTCACACACACCAGCACATACCCCCACCCTCACACACACACACACTCTTTCTCTGGTGGCCCTGTTTAAGTAATTAGGAAACGATGTGTTAGTCTAATTAGAGTGACTGAGGGGAGGATGTGAAGCAGGTAATATCTCTAACCAACTGCCTTCCTATCCACGGGGCGAGGGGAAGTCAGGGCAGGAAGAGGGGACAAGGGGATTGGACAGTAGGGAAAGAGTAAAAGACTGGGGTGATACAGGAGAGCAGAGAGAGGGAGTGGGTAGAAAGGGTGCTAATCGGAGTCAGAGGATGGGACAGCAGCCCATTCATCCTGGCAGACAGAAGAGAGAGGAAGAACAACAACAGAGGAGAGGGAAAGGAGGAGGGTGAGCGAGACTTGGAGACAATAGAAACCCCACTGTGGGCTTCCTAATTAACTCCCCAGCCTGGGACTGTCTAACTCCCTTAAGAGACTACACCGCTGTCTGCTGAGACATTCTGCCTTCCAGGTTGCTACACACTAAACTACCACTACTCTAACTGTACAAACACTTGCATTTCTATATAATCACCACTATCTATGCTACAGGTGGTTCATTGAAAATAGTACTTTCACTGTCTGCATCATATTTTCAGCTCTTTATAGTAATGCATAGTAATGTAATCTTTATAGTAATGTGCTGTAACCCCTATCATACTAATCAGGGGAAACCGATGGAAAGGACACATCTATAATGGACGCTGAGTGTTTGTTAGTGAAAACAGCCATGTGTGTTAGCTGCTGATGATAACATGAAGCATCTGGAGCAGGCATTTCAGGCCAACGCAGGCCCTGGAGACCTGCTAGAGCAAATAAACAACTATCTCAGGGTAAAGTGTTTCCACCAAATACAGTTGGGGACAAGATATCCCCTGTAATACTTGACAGAGAAGAAACCAGCACAAGTAGTCACAATGACAACAAATACGTTGTTTGTTAATGCATTGCATGCTTTTGTAAATATTCACATTATAAGCGCAGCAATGCGCAGTAGGCTACGTGCAAATGTTCGTTCCATAATGCAATTAGCAGGAGAGCACTGTTGTCAAAAGGGCACTACACATGCGAGCAGTGTCATGTGACGGAGAATAAAATATCTGTTAGAAATTTCGAGAGCTACTTTGAAGCAAGGTAAGAAAGGCCTCGTGTTAAAATGTTCAGGTTTCAAAATGCATACGGCCTCCAGCTCATTGCAAAGTGGTGTGTGACGCGCTTATGAAGCCTGCCTTCCGATGCCATTTGATGCTGTGTTCAAAACAACTGGGAACACGAAACTCCTACTTCCGACTTCATTGCGTTCAAGACAACTGGCAAAAAAACGTACTCCGGCTGTGGAATAACTTTTTTGATCAATCCTACTCGGAATTCCAACGCGGGCCTCTTTCTAGAGCTCCGACTTTCTGACCAGAAAATCACTTATCTCATGATTTTTACCTCATATTTTGTCAGAGTTTCCAGTTGTCTCGAAAGCACCACAAGATGCTGCAGCAGATTTTGCGCTGTCTGACAGATTTTCCACGTGAAGGCTCTACCTTGGTTCATTCAAAACAACTCGGAAAAATAGAATGTCAAATCACGATCTTCAGGTTGGAAAGTCTGAGCTCTAGAAAGAGGCCTAGATGGATGACTGTTAAAATACTTTTCCCAGTCGGAGCTTCTTTTTTATGTTTTGTTTTGAACGTGACATCTGTTTGTGTGATAAATAAGATGACCTATATAACGGATATACTGTACACGTGAAAATTGAATTCCACTAAACTATTCAAATGAACCTATAAGCATGACCAGTCAAATGTATTTCCATCAATGAAGAGGTTAAAAAACCTTACAATTGGCCGGTACCAATTTCAATTGATCTAAAAAATAAAAATCTATTACTAGCTAATGGAAACCCTGGTGTGTGTGTGTGTGTGTGTGTGTGTACACTGCAGCACAGATCCAACAAAGGATCTCGTTCCCTCCATTTCTTCCTTCCCTGCAGCGTTCGGAAGGAACTGACTGAATGAACTGAACCAGGGGAGGGAAGCAGGGAGATGATTCTAACCTCACAGACCTGCTGTTGTATGCCACCAGTGACTTCAGACCAAAGTATGCTCTGGGCAGGAAGGAATGCAGCCTGGGATAGAAAGAGGA
This sequence comes from Oncorhynchus keta, assembly GCF_023373465.1. Classification (NCBI taxonomy): domain Eukaryota; kingdom Metazoa; phylum Chordata; class Actinopteri; order Salmoniformes; family Salmonidae; genus Oncorhynchus; species Oncorhynchus keta. The sequence goes on along the minus strand of NC_068430.1, from coordinate 35,794,288 downwards.
AGTGTGTGTGGAAGAAACAGAGGAGATAGGTACAACAGAGGGAAGAGAAGTATGAGCCACTTTATTACATTCTAGCCATGTGTGTGTGTGTGTGGCAGTGCTGGCTGGAAGGTAGAGGAAAGCGCTCCTTTCACTAGCGGCAGCTGGAGGCTCTCCTGCAAACTCAGCACTTTTCAAAGAACGATCAGAGGGAGGAGGGAAAAGGGTAGAGAAAGCCCCAGGGTTATGATGTGTTAAATCAATACCCATGTAGCGAAGCAGGAGAGGACTAAATGCTATTTGGCTCATTTGAGGCCCATTTATTGTGCCTCTAAAGTGCTGGCTGGTGAATACAGGCCTTTCTATTTTGCTGTCATATTTTACCACCAAGCGCTGTGTTTCACCAAGCGCTGTGTTTTCTGAATATTCACCGTCAGCAGGCATCCACACACTCGCTGGAGGTCTAACAATTTACACACACACAAACCGGATGCACACACACTTTTAGATGCGAGTGTCAGACTCTGAAGAACTATAAACTACTGGAGGCATTAAGACATGCATGCATTAATGCTGAACATGGTAAAAGTAGGGGAGGGGGAGAAGGTAGAGACTAAAGTAGCTACTGTATGTAATAATATAGAAGGTATTCCATGGGGCAGGTATACACTGCAGGTCAGATATTGTGTTATTCACCACATCTAATCTCATTATGTGAAAACCAAAGGATGTGTGATCGTCTTTGGAAAGGGAAATACCTAGTCAGTTGGACAACTGAATGCATTCAACTGAAATGTGTCTCCATTTAACCCAACCCCTCTGAATCAGAGAGGTGTGACTGGCTGCCTTAATCAACATCCACATCTTCGGGGAACTTGTGGGTTAACTGCCTTGCTCAGGGGCAGAATGACAGGTTTTTACCTTGTCAGCTCGGGGATTCGGTTCATCAACCTGAATCCTTGGCTTCTTTACAACCTGAACATTCACACCCAGTTCTGAGACAGATCATAGGACCAAAGGGAACTTTCATCCCATAGGGGATTCAAAGGAAAGGCCTGACCACGCGGCTCCTGAATATACCAGTCTGTTTTCAGCTATGTCCTTACTCAAAATATGAAGATTGAATAACAGCCTCGATCCAGCTTTCCTGGCTTGTGGTGCTAATTATTTGACAAACTAGAGCCTCTTTGACAATGAATTACCTTTTTCATTCCGCTGTCTCTGTGCCCTGGAGAACTAATCTCTACTGCTACTACAATAAGTTAAGACAACACAGAGCTCAGTAGGGTAGTCCTGTCAGACAGTAGAAACATCTTGTCAATATTGTAACTGGAGGAACCATTGCAGTGTCTTTTAAAGGACTGGGTAGTAAAGGAGAAAAACCCACATCACGATCATTTACACAATACCACAATATGCGCTGGTGAGAGACGAGCAGTTCATAGGTTCACTACATTGTCCGTTTGAGAAGGTTAGCTCCTGTTTGCTGGAGGGCAGCCTAGTAAACATGACTCCGGTAATGTGGTTACAAGTTACAACAGAATTAGGCTCAAGCTGTTTGGGCATGTAGAAAGACTGTTGTGGAATGCAGAAATCCAACTTTGTACAGTACCAGTAAAAAGTTTGGACACCTACTCATTCCAGGGTTTATCTTAATTTTTCACAATTTTCTACATTGTATCATAGTGAAGACATCAAAACTCTGCGAACACATATGGAATCAGGTAGCCACCCTTCGCTTTGACAGCTTTGCACACTCTTGGCCTTCTCTCAACGAGTTTCATGAGGTAGTCACCTGGTCACCTTTTCCTCCTGATTGGCTGAAACGCATTAAGATGTGTTGTGACATGGTAGGGGGGTATATAGAAGAGGTCGACCGATTATTATTTTTCATCGCTGATACTGATTTTATTGGAGGGGGAAAAAGCTGATACCGATTTTATTGGAGGGGGAAAAAAACCTGATACCGATTTAATCGGACGATTTTTATATACAGTGAGGCAAAAAAGTATTTAGTCAGCCACCAATTGTGCAAGTTCTCCCACTTAAAAATATGAGAGGCCTGTAATTTTCATCATAGGTACACTTCAACTATGACAGACAAAATGAGAGAGAAAAAATCCAGAAAATCACATTGTAGGATTTTTAATTAATTTATTTGCAAATTATGGTGGAAAATAAGTATTTGGTCATCTGTCGTTCTGCCCCTGAACAGGCAGTTAACCCACTGTTCCTAGGCCGTCATTGAAGATAAGAATTTGTTCTTAACTGACTTGCCTAGTTAAATAAAGGTAAAAAAAAAATGTTTTTTTTAAAATGTGTTGATTGACAGTCGAAAGCCTTGGCCAGGTCAATGAATACGCCTGCACAGTATTGTTTCTTATCGATGGCGGTTAAGATATCGTTTAGGACCTTGAGCGTGGCTGAGGTGCACCCATGACCAGCTCTGATACCAGATTGCATAGCTGAGAAGGTGCGGTGAGATTTGAAATAGTTGGTAATCTGTTTGTTGACTTGACTTTCGAAGACCTTAGGAAGGCAGGGTAGGATAGATAGTATAGGTCTGTAGCAGTTTGGGTCAAGAGTGTCCTCCCCCCCCCCCCCCCTTTTTGAAGAGGGGGGTGACCGCAGCTGCTTTCCAATCTTTGGGAATCTCCAACGACATGAGAGGTTGAACAGGCTAGTAATAGGGTTGCAACATTTTCGGCAGATAATTTTAGAAAGAGAGGGTCCAGATTGTCTAGCCCGGCTGATTTGTAGGGGTCCAGATTTTGCAGCTCTTTCAGAACATCAGCTGACTAGATTTGGGAGGAGCAGAAATGGGGAAGGCTTGGGCGAGTTGCCGTGGGGGGTACAGTGCTGTTGACCGGGGTAGCCAGATGGAAAGCATGGCCAGCTGTAGAGAAATGCTTATTGAAACTCTCAATTATAGTGAATGTATCGGTGGTGACAGTGTTTCCTATCCTCAGTGCAGTGGGCAGCTGGGAGGAGGTGTTCTTATTCTCAAAGGACTTTACAGTGTCCCAGAACTTTTTTGAGTTTGTGTTGCAGGATGCAAATTTCTGCTTGAAAAAGCAAGCCTTGGCTTTTCTAACTGCCTGTGTATATTGGTTTCTAGCTTCCCTGAAAAGTTGTATATCACGGGGGCTGTTCGATGCTAATGCAGAACGCCATAGGATGTTTTTGTGTTGGTTACGGGCAGTCAGGTCTGGAGAGAACCAAAGGCTATATGTGTTCCTGGTTCTACATTTCTTGAATGTGGCATGCTTATTTAAGATGGTGAGGAAGGCATTTAAAAAAAATTAACAACAGGCTTCCTCTACTGACGGGATGAGGTCAATATTCTTCCAGGATACCAGGGCCAGGTCGATTAGAAAGGCCTGCTCGCTGAAGTGTTTTAGAGAGCGTTTGACAGTGATTGCTGAGATCTTGGTTGAAAACACTAGAGGTGTATTTAGAGGGCAAGTTGGTTAGGATGATATATCTGAGGGTGCCTGTGTTTACGGCTTTGGGGTGGTACCTTGTAGGTTCATTGATCATTTGTGTGAGATTGAGGGCATCAAGCTTAGATTGTAGGATGGCTGGGGTGTTAAGCATGTTCCAGTTTAGGTCACCTAGCAGCACGAGCTCTGAAGATAGATGGGGGGGGGGGCAATCAGTTCACATATGGTGTCCGGAGCACAGCTCTGCAGAGGGTGATCTATAGCAGGCGGCAAAGGTGAGAGACTTCTTTTTAGAGAATTGGATTTTTAAAAGTAGAAGTTAAAATTGTTTGGTTACAGACCTGGATAGTAGGACAGAACTCTGCAGGCTATCTCTGCAGTAGATTGGAACACTGCCCCCTTTGGCCATTCTATCTTGTATGAAAATGTTGTAATTTGGGATGGAGATTTCAGAGTATTTGGTGGTCTTCCTAAGCCAGGATTCAGACACGGCTAGGACATCTGGGTTGGCAGAGTGTGCTAAAGCAGTGAATAAAACAAACGTAGGGAGGAGGCGTCTAATGTTAACATGCATGAAACCAAGGCTATTACGGTTACAGAAGTCATCAAAAGAGTGCCTGGGGAATAGGAGTGGAGCTAGGCACTGCAGGGCCTGGATTCACCTCTACATCACCAGAGGAGGAGTAGAATAAGGGTACGGCTATGAGAATTGGTCGTCTAGGATGTCCGGAACAGAGAGTAAAAGGATGTTTCTGGGGGCGATAAAATAGCTTCATTATGTACAAAGGTATGGTAGGATGTGAATACAGTGGAGGTAAACCTAGGCATTGAGTGATGATGAAAGAGATATTGTCTCGAGAAACATAATTGAAACCAGGTGATGTCATCGCATGTGTGGGTGGTGGAACTGAAGGGTTGGATAAGGTATAATGAGCAGGGCTATAGGCTCTACAGTGAAATAAGCCAATAAATACTAACCAGAACAGCAATGGACAAGGCATATTGACATTAAGGAGAGGCATGCTTAGCCGAGTGACCATAAGGGTCCAGTGAGTAGGGAGGTTGGTTGGGGTCACAGCGATTCAGACAGCTGGCAGGGCCATGGGTAACAAGCTAGCAGAGGATGGAGGTCTGTTTTTAGCTACCTTGTGCGTTTCCGTCGGTAGATTCAGATAGCAGCCGATAAGACAGCTAACGATTAGCTGGCTACAGATGGGCGTTCAGGTAACGACACGACTGAGGGGCCAGTTGGATAACTCCCTCTGGCAGATAATGTCGGTAGTCCAGTCGTGAAGGCCCGATGGGGCTCCGCTTCGGCAGTAAAACGGGTCCGGATAGGTGATTGTAGCCCAGGAGTGGCTGATGGAACTCTTCAGCTGGCTAGCTCTGGGATAATTGGTGTTTGCTACAGAATCGACGTTAGCCAATAGTCACCCATATGAAAGCTGGTCGTTCAATATTCCCAGTTCTTCAATAATCCCAGTTAATGTTTATTCTTTCAGTGAAATACGGACCCATTCCGTATTTTATCGAACGGGTGGCAACCCTAAGTCTAAATATTGGTGTTACATTGCACAACCTTCAATGTTATGTCATAATTATGTAAGATTCTGGCAAATTAGTTCAGTTTTCAATGAGCCAGGCGGCCCAAACTGTTGCATATACCCTGACTCTGTGTGCAATGAACGCAAGAAAAGTGACACAATTTCCCTAGTTAATATTGCCTGCTAACATGAATTTCTTTAAATATGCAGGATTAAAAATAAATACTTGTGTATTGATTTTAAGAAAGCCATTGATGTTTATGATTAGGTACATTTGTGCAACGATTGTGCTTTTTTCTTGAACGTGCTTTTGTTAAATCATCAGCCGTTTTGAGAAATTCAAGTAGGCTGTGATTCGATGATAAATGAACAGGCACTGCATTGATTATATGCAACGCAGGACAAGCTAGTTAACCTATAAATATCATCAACCATGTGTAGTTAACTAGTGATTATGTGAAGATTGATTGTTTTTTATAAGTTAAGTTTAATGCTAGCTAGCACCTTACCATGGCTCCTTGCAGCCACAAGGTCCTTTTGACGTTGCACTCGCGTAACAGGTGGTCAGCCTGCCATGCAGTTTCCTCGTGGATTGCAATGTAATCGTCCATAATCGGCGTCCAAAAAGACAGATTGTTATAAACTTGAAATCGGCCCTAATTAGAAAAAAACGTCTATCATTACTTTAAGACGTGAGGGTCAGTCAATCTGGAAAATGTCAACTTTGAGCATTCAAGTGCAGTCGCAAAAACCATCAAGCGCTACGATGAAACTCTCTCTAATGTGGACCGCCACAGGAAAGTAAGACCCAAAGTTACCTCTGCTGCAGAGGATAAGTTAATCAAAGTTAACTGCACCTCTGATTGCAGCCCAAATAAATGCTTTACAGTGTTCAAGTAACAGACACATCTCAACATCAACTGTTCAGAGGAGACTGTGAAATCAGGCATTCATGGTCAAAATGCTGCAAAGAAACCACTACTAAAGGACACCGATAAGAAGAAGAGACTTGCTTGGGCCAAGAAACACGAGCAATGGATGTTAGAAATGTGAGATTGCTGTGTCTTTGTGAAATGCTGAGTAGGTGAACGCATGTGTAGGTTCCCACCGTGAAGCATGGAGAAGGAGGTGTGATGGTGTGGGGGTGCTTTGCTGGTGAAACTGTCAGTAATTTTATTTAGAATTCAAGGCACACTTAACCAGCATGGCTACCACAGCATTCTGCAGCAATACGCCATCCCATCTGGTTAGCGTTTAGTGCGACGATCATTTGTTTTTCAACAGGACAATGACCCAACACACCTCCAGGCTTCGTAAGGGCTATTTGACCAAGAGGGAGGGTGATGGAGTACTGCATCAGATGACCTGGCCTCCACAATCACACAACCTCAACCCAATTGAGATGGTTTGGGATCAGTTGGAGTGAAGGGAAAACAGCCAACAAATGCTCAGCATATGTGGGAACTCCTCTGACAAGACTGTTGGAAAAGCATTCCTCATGAAGCTGTTTGAGAGAATGACAAGAGTGTGCAAAGCTGTCAAGGCAAAGGGTGGCTTCTTTGAAGAATCTCAAATATAAAATATATTTTGATTTGTTGAATTTCTTGGGGGGGTTACTACATGATTCCCAAATGTTATTTCATAATTATGATGTCTTCACTCTTATTCTACAATGTATAAAATGGTAAAAAGGTGTCAACTTTTGACTGGTACTGTATATTGTTCATCCGTAGCGATAACAAATACAGTATAAATGTCCTATACCTAACAGTATGACTGCAGCAAAACAACCAGCTTGTATTTAGTATATTGGATCGTTTTGAAAACTTGTTTATCCTGATCACAGAAAAGCCTGATTAAAATCAGCATTAACAAATGTCTCTGTTCTCCAAGTATTGTACTATTTGTCTCTAAGTAGTACAGTGCATGTGTAAATAATCCATTTCATCCATGTTTTGTATTTTCATTTATTCTTTGTTTATACATGTTATCCCACTGATTATAATATCCATTTTTTAACATCACAATGGAGATCTGTACCAAGACTGACACAATCAACAACTGCTGGAGTGCTTGTACTTCATACAGTTACATTTAGATTATACTGCTGCTTCTAACTTCTAGAGCGGTTTTTCCAGACATAGATTAAATCCAGTCCAGGACTAAAAATGTGGATTTTTAGTAGGCTAGGCTTAATCTGTGTTTGGGAGTCTTGCCCAAAGTCATCTCACTGAGCTCCATGTTCAACACTGGTAAATTACTAACTTCTACAGTACTTGGACCTTGTCATTTTCTATACGTTCTGTCCACCTCTGTGTCGGCCACTAAGTGATGCAGGGTGACTTGGCGAGGTTGCTTTGATAATCACAGATGAAGACAGTCAGGGGATGTGACTGAGGGGATGTGAGGTGGCAGTGGCCTAAATGACAATCAACAGTACTGTCCCTGTGCTCTGTGCCAGCACGAGCCCAATCACTGCTGCCTTTGTCCCCCTCTCAGTTCTACCAGGAGAGAGAGAGACCCACAGAGCCAACACCAACATCCTGCCATGGAAAGCACAGATACTCAACCATGGCATCATTTGAATGTTGGAGGATATAGGATGGCGACACAATGGCAAGTGGAACTGCATCCATCCCCATGTTGGGGACAGATGAGAGAAAGCAGTTGATGATGTAAAGCACAACTATAAATCCTCTTGGCATATTCGGACAAAGGGGGAAGAGATGCTAAGGCAAAGAGGAAGCACACCACTTAACTCCGAACGCCTGGCCGCACCAACCACAAAGCTCCGGGTTCCATATATACAGGGTGGCAGGTAGACACATTGTTGGATGTGATAAACAGCTGTAGTAGTACATGCAAATGCTGTATACAAAGTCTTTGAAAAACACTGCTTAGAGCCGAGTGGTGCAGCGATCTAAGGCACTGCATCTGTGTTGGAGGCTTCACTACAGACGCCCTGGTTCGAATCCAGGCTGTATCACAACCGGCCGTGATTGGGAGTCCCATAGGGCGGCGTACAATTGGCCCAGCGTTATCCGGGTTTGGACAGTGTAGGTGTCATTGTAAATCAGAATTTGTTCTTCACTGGCTTGCCTAGTTAAAGGTATAAAAAAATAGACCTTGAGGAAGGTCAGCATCGATAAAATAATTGTCCTCAGAACCATTTCTCTGTGTTAGCTCCTGATAAGTTTACTAGACTCAACAGACAAGCAGGACAGGCAGTGTCTCCTTGAAACGACTGGCCTTGAAACTACTGTACAATGCCATTATTCCTTGTTTCAGCAAATCTGGCAGGTAGCCTAGCGGATAAAGCAAGTAACTGAAAACCAGACTAGGTGAAAAATCTGTCAATCTGCCCTTGAGCAAGGCACTTGACCCTAATTGCTCCAGGGTCGCTGTCAGTAAGGGCTAATCCCTGGCCATGGCCCCACTCTCCAATGGTGTCTCAGGGGAGGGGGACTGGTATATGCAAAAAATACATTTAACACCACACAACCTATTCATATAGAGTATAGTGCTGTGTCACACTAAACAACAGACAGAGGCCAGAGAGCTGTATTAGTGGTAATGAATGTGACCAGTCACAGTACAGGGGTAGTGAAGGAGATGTGGAGGTGTTCAGCTCCGATTGTCACCACCCTCTAATCATGCAACAAAACTAGCTACACGCTAACACACCAACCGACATATAGGCATTATTCAGGGTGCTAGTGATATGCTAGGCTAATACACCCACAGGCATAGCCTAGTATAAAAGGCTTCATTCACAAGCAGTGCCAAGTGAGGAGGCAAACGAGGGTTCAACCCGGTTTGCTACAGAGTTCTGTACAGACAACTAATGACTTATCAGCTCCTCTCCTGCTGACTCCGATCACAGCCATCTTTCCAACTCTCTGCTATGTCAATGGCATTGCTGGGCAATCTGTCTATTTTAGATAGACTTTCTATGACCCCAAAACATCCCCCTTTGCTGAAAGATCTGAACAACTCAATCACTGTCTCGCTGCCTCTGGAAGTAAAAATATTTTCCTAGACATATTGTTGGATGTGATATCCTAACTGCCCTTGACCAGTACAAAAACATCCTGTGGCGTACAGCATTAGCTTTGAATAGCGCCCGCAATATGCAACTTTTCAGGGAAGTTAGGAATCAATATAGGCAGTTAGGAAGGAAATGGCTAGCATTTTCCCAAAGGAATGTTCATCCTGCACCACGAACTCCAAAAAGTTTTGGAACACTGTAAAATCCATGGAGAATATGAGCACCTCCTCCCAGCTGCCCACTTCACTGAGGCTAGGAAACACTGTCACCACGGATAAATCCACAATAATTGATCTACGGCTGGCCATGCTTTCCACCTGGCTACCCCTACCCTGGTCAACAGCCCTGCACCCCCCACAGCAACTCGCCCAAGCCTCCCCATTTCTCCTTCACCCAAATCCAGATAGCTGATGTTCTGACCAAAATCGGGACCCTTACTAATCAACTGGGCTGGACAATTTGGACCCTTTCTTTCTAAAATGATCCGTGAAATTGTTGCAACCCCAATTACTAGCCTGTTCAACCTCACTTTCGTATCGTCTGAGATTCCCAAAGATTGGAAAGCTGCCGCGGTCATCCCCCTATTCAAAGGGGGAGATACTCTAGACCCAAACTGCTACAGACCTATATCTATCCTACCCTGCCTTCCTAAGGTCTTTGAAAGCCTAGTTAAACTGATCACCGACTATTTCGAATCCCACCGTACCTTCTCCGCTATGCAATCTGGTTTCCGAGCTGGTCATGGGTGCACCTCAGCCACGCTCAAGGTACTAAACGATATCTTAACCGCCATCGATAAGAAACAATACTGTGCAGCTGTATTCATTGATCTGGCCAAGGCTTTCGACTCTGTCAATCACCACATTCTTATCAGCAGACTCAACCGCCTTGGTTTCTCAAATGACTGCCTCACCTGATTTACCAACTACTTCTCTGATAGTTCCTTGTGTCAAATCTGGCAGTCTCTCCAGTTCTCTGCTGCCAATGACTGGAACGAATTGCAAAAATCACCGAAGCTGGAGACTCGTATCTCCCTCACTAACTTTAAGCACCAGCTGTCAGAGCATCTCACAGATCACTGCACCTGTACATAGCCCATCTGTAAATAGCCCATCCAACGATCTCATCCCCATACTGTTATTTTTTTTTGCTTCTTTGCACCCCCATATCTCTACTTGCACATTCATTTTCTGCACATCTATCACTCCAGTGTTTTAATTGCTAAATTGAAATTATTTTGCCGCTATATCCTATTTATTGCCTTACCTCCCTTATATTACCTCATTTGCACACACTGTACATATACTATTTGTTCTGTTGTGTTATTGTCTGTTTATTCCATGTGTAACTGTTTGTCACTTTGCTTTATCTTGGCCAGGTCACAGTTGTAAATTAGAACTAGCCTACCTGATTAAATAAAGGTGAAATAATAAAACTAACAGCTGTAGTAGTACATGCAGGTTCTGTATACAAAGTCTTTGAAAAACACTGCTTAGAGCTTGAGGGTCAGCGTCGATATAATACTTTCCCTCAACCATTTGTCTGTGTTAGCCCTTGATAAGTTCACTAGACTGAACAGACAAGCAGGACAGACGGTCTCTCCTTGGAACGACTGGCATTGAAACTGCAACACTGCTATTATTCCTTGTTTCAACAAACCTGTGAATTAATTTGTATTTATTAGGGATCCCCATTCAGCTGCTCTTTCTGGGGTCCAAACACATTAAGGCACTTACATTAAAAATATGACAAAAGATTAAACGGTACATCATTCACCACATCCACACTCACTTTACTGAATTCAATAGTACAGTGCTCGTCTTTCATCATTTGGTCAATTATACTTGGATGTGTATTTTCAGCATTTGTTGCTGGCATGTCATGCCTTAGTTTGCTCATCTTGCAAGTAAGAAAAATAATTCAAGTAATTGGCAATATCTTTGTGTTTTGTGACGAATGAGCCACATCTGATTCAATGAATGATGGAGCGGAGTTTGCCCTTGTGCCCAAGATTTCATTTAACGTGCTCCAAAGCTTTAACTATCATTTTCTTAAATGTAATTTATTTTTGTTTCATAGTACAGTTTGTTCTTTGTATTTAGATTAGTCACATGATTTATCAGTTTGCAGTACGTTTGCCAAACTGTTTTGCTGCCAGACTCATTTGCCGTACTTTTTGCCTCATCCCTCTCAACCATACAATTTTTCAATTGAAGTGCTGTTGAATAGATCAATGCCTTCTATTATTGAAACTCTTAGCATCTACCTATTGTTAGAAACCTTGTGGACGTTCTGATATGAATCCAACGCTGGATGACAGCATCTGGCTGTTACCAATACCGGCAGTCACTTGGCAATACCGGCAGTCACTTGGCAATACCGGCAGTCACTTGGCAAGACCGGCAGTCACTTGGCAAGACCGGCAGTCACTTGGCAATACCGGCAACCTGTTAACAGTAGTGATCCACAGGATGGCAACACAAGTGGCCATGTTTTTCTTGTCTAGCTACAGTTGCTCTTATAATATAATCCTCATTTACCAAGACCTGAGCACTCATCAGCTCTGCTGTTTTCTTGGTCCACGGCCAATTACTGTTATGCAGGCTCCTCAGAGCCCTAATAAAGCACAGAGCATTAAACAATAAGTCCTACGTAGGCCTATAATAAGGGCCACAGCCTCTCCCTAACCACCCAGTGTATGCATTTTAATTAATGAGAGCCTGCTCCCTCCCTCGGGTCAAATATAGAGATTGTTTTTTTTTATGTCTTCCTCTACCTCAGGGATCAATAGTTTCCCCTTATGCTATTAGTGTTGTAGCTCTGTGGGCTGGGTGCTCAGAGGGGAACTGTGTGCTATCAGGCACCTCACAATATAAACAGCCCCTTTGTACGGCCAGCTCTGGCTCCTCTCCTGAGACATGGAGTCCCACGTGTTTTTTGCAAAAGATACAATATTGATTAGCCCACCAGGACAGGTGAGTTTAGTGTGCGTGTGAGCTTGTCTGTTTTTGTTTCTTTGTCTGTTGGTGTGTTATTGCGTCTGTATTGTACCCATGTTCTCTAGAACAGCTCCCAGCTCCACAACTCCTTCGAACTGTGCATTAGTGAGCTGCCACTCTCCCTGGCTGCTGTGATCACGTCAGTGCTCCGCGTTGTTTTCGCTCTACCCTTCATAGACCTGGCTCTGTACTGCTGCAGCTGGGTCTCATTTACTCCAGTGGGCACCCTGGCACAGCCACCTCTGGCACATTCTCCTATATGTTGTTTGTGCTCCCTGCCTCTGCTCCAGTCCCCTGAGAATCCACACTGGGCCTGATTTTGATGAGGCAATTTCCTGGGTCTTGGCAGGGGAGGAAAGGGAGGACTGGAGCAGAGGCAGGGAGCACAACCAACTTTTCAGAGCCTGCCAGGGTGCCCACTGGAGTAAAGGACACCCCCCTTCTGCCCGCATCAGACAAATGACCTCTCCTTACACACACACACACATACTCCTCTCAATCCTTTTTGTTTAATCAATGAGGGGGACGTGAGGTAAGTGTGACGGACATTCAAATCCTCTAATCTCATTCAGCTGAGCTTGCCCTTTTCCCTTGCCCCTCTTTTTCCCTCTTTCACACTTTTTGGAAAATGCCCTCCCTACTCAGCTTTAGCCAATGGATGCGACCACAACTATCTCCTCCATTGAGTGGTTGCTTGGCAGTGGGCAGTATTTTCCTCATACCTGAAATCTCCTGCTATAGCTGTACAGTGTTTCCTCTGTCACATTGGTGCGGCTGGCTTCCGGGTTACGCGAGCAGTGTGTCAAGGAGTGCGGCTTGGCGGGGTCGTGCTTCTGAGGACGCATGGCTCTCGACCTTCGCCTCTCCTGAGTCCGTACAGGAGTTTCAGCGATGAGACAAGACTAACTACCAATTGGATATCATGAAATTGGGGAGAAAAAAGGGGTTTAAAGTACCCAAAAAAAGGGCTAAAACTGTGATTTGGTCAAACAAAGTACTTTTATCCTCAAGTGCAGTGTACTCCCTCCCACTGTTTGCCCATTTAATATACAGTCAGGCACAACATTATTGGCACCCTTGATTTAAAAGACTGTATAAAAGAAATACTGAGCTGTATTGAATGCACACAAAAAAGGGAAAAGTATATTATTTTATACTAGTTAAATTGTTCTGATTTTGTTTAACAAGTAATAAAAACAACAAATCCTCAAAGATGGAGGTTATGTTTTCAATAGTCCAGCCCCCTCCCCTTGCGAGGATAACGACACTGAGCATTTTTCTAATATGTTTTATGGGATTGAAGAACACATTGGGAGGTATATTAGACCACTCCTCTATACAGAATCTTTCCAGATCCTTGATATTCTTCATCTGCGTTTTATCAACTGCCCACTTCAAATCAAACCACAGGTTTTCAAAGGGGTTCAAGTCCGGAGACTGAGAGCCGTTGATAAATAAATAGTATACCCACAGAGCGAGAATGTTCTCCGCTTTCTATCTGTGACAACAGGATAGCTGTGTTTTCCCAGCAATTAGATTTTAAAATGGTCCCGGAGCATTTCCCCCCCCCCCCCTGTAATGGAGAGCGAGTGGCTCGCTCGACACAGCAGCAGCCCCTAGCGAAACAGGGACTGGCAGACACTTTCATGACAGGAATCATGAGGATAACGTACTTTGTTTGACCACAACATGGTTTTAGCCTTTTAATGAAATAGGACGGTTTTTTGGGGGTACTTTGAACCTCTTTTTATTTATTTATATATATATTTTTTTCAACTTCATGATATCCAATTGGTAGTTACTCTTGTCTCATAACCCGGAAACCAGCCACACCAATGTGTCGAGAGAAGAAACACTGTACAGCTGGCGACTGAAGTCCGCTTGCATGCGCCCGGCTGCCACAAGGAGTCGTGTAAGTGTGATGGGAAAAGGACATCCCAGCCGGCCAAACCCTCCCCTAATCCGGATGATGCTGGGCCAATTGTGTGCCGCCTCATAGTCTCCCGGTCGCGGCCGGCGGCGACAGTCCCAGATCGAACCTGTATCTGTAGTGACGCCTCTAGCACTGGGATGGCATCAGGAGGCCAATAGGAAGTTTTTAGCTAGGTGAATGAATGCGTAGCCAGCACCGACGCAAACATATATATATATTTTTTTTTACTCTCACAGCCAAGTCAAAGGGTCACTAGGGTGACTAAATGGTTGCAGTCTGGTGCCCTGCCTTGTAGGCTTTTTTGTTTTTCTTGAAATAAAAAAGGTCTCCATCAATCAACAGTAGCCTAGGCCAAGGCAACTCTCACTTTCTCTCTCCTCAGCAGCAGGGCAGCCCCGGACAATTTGATTATTTTATCGGCCAAAAACCGTTGATTACCAGCTAACTGAAACCCTGGTGTGTGTGTCCAGGCTGTCACTGTAGGGCTCTGCTAGTCCTTAGGGAAATGCTGTAGTAAGGCAGAATTAGCCACAGATATGAGGGGTGGGACAGTGTGTGGAGCAATAATAACCACAGGGATCTGTGTTACAGAAACCTACAGAGAACAACCACTGTCTCCCCATGCTGCTATTATCATACTTTTATTTTACTAGAGGGACGCTCTCAATGGCCCTATATCCACTCATCCTCTCAATGGCCCCATATCCTCTCAATGGCCCTATATCCACTCATCCTCTCAATGGCCCCGTATCCTCTCAATGGCCCCGTATCCTCTCAATGGCCCCGTATCCTCTCAATGGCCCCGTATCCACTTATACACATCCTCCAATCTGAGTCGCGCTATAAGGCAGGAAGACTAAATCAGTCTCCTCATAATAACTTCCCTCTGCACAGCTTTCATCTGCCCAACAACCGGCCAGCCATCGTTTTACTGCTTTTATTTAAAGGCCGATGTGTTGAAAGAGACAGTCAGGACCTAGGCTCAGTTTGTTTTCTCCTTGTAGAGTGAAAGTGAATAAGTAATAGTGATTTATAGTTTGAATGTGATTATTAAGCCTGTTTGTTTCGTTAGAGTAGTCCCTATTGGGGCTGACCGTGGCCTTCCTCCAGCTGGAGGGGAGGGCGAGAAGCTCTGAGTCCGTGCTGATAGAAGCCCGTGGCAGAGTTTGAATTGGTTGTTTTTGGTTGTTTTTTTGTATCTATTAGGGATCCCCATTAGCTGCTGCCAAGGTACGGAGAGCTTTGAATTCCATAAAGTCAGTGTGGAAGAGGTGAACAAATGGTTGTCTATCAACAATGACAAGCCACCAGGGTCTGACGATCTGGATGTCAGACCCCTGTGGCTTGTTATTGTTTATAGACAATCATTTTTTTCACCATCAACAATAACAAGCCACAGGGCTTTGACAACCAGATGATTGTCAGACCCCTGTGGCTTGTCATTGTTTATTAGACAACGATCATTTCACACTGACTTTACAGAATTCAAAAAGACCTGTTGTAGTTGAAAAAGCAAATGGCACCAGGCTTTTTTTTTTTAAAATTTTTTTTTAATTTCACCTTTATTTAACCAGGTAGGCTAGTTGAGAACAAGTTCTCATTTGCAACTGCGACCTGGCCAAGATAAAGCATAGCAGTGTGAACAGACAACACAGAGTTACACATGGAGTAAACAATTAGCAAGTCAATAACACAGTAGAAAAAAATGGGCAGTCTATATACAATGTGTGCAAAAGGCATGAGGAGGTAGGCGAATAATACAATTTTGCAGATTAACACTGGAGTGATAAATGATCAGATGGGCATGTACAGGTAGAGATATTGGTGTGCAAAAGAGCAGAAAAGTAAATAAATAAAAACAGTATAAAAACAGTATGGGAATGAGGTAGGTGAAAAAGGGTGAGCTATTTACCTATAGACTATGTACAGCTGCAGCGATCGGTTAGCTGCTCGGATAGCTGATGTTTGAAGTTGGTGAGGGAGATAAGTCTCCAACTTCAGCGATTTTTGCAATTCGTTCCAGTCACAGGCAGCAGAGTACTGGAACGAAAGTGAGGTGTTGGCTTTAGGGATGATCAGTGAGATACACCTGCTGGAGCGCGTGCTACGGATGGGTGTTGCCATCGTGACCAGTGAACTGAGATAAGGCGGAGCTTTACCTAGCATGGACTTGTAAATGACCTGGAGCCAGTGGGTCTGGCGACGAATATGTAGTGAGGGCCAGCCGACTAGAGCATACAAAACGCAGTGGTGGGTGGTATAAGGTGCTTTAGTGACAAAACGGATGGCACTGTGATAGACTGCATCCAGTTTGCTGAGTAGAGTGTTGGAAGCCATTTTGTAGATGACATCGCCGAAGTCGAGGATCGGTAGGATAGTCAGTTTTACTAGGGTAAGCTTGGCAGCGTGAGTGAAGGAGGCTTTGTTGCGGAATAGAAAGCCGACTCTGGATTTGATTTTTGATTGGAGATGTTTGATGTGAGTCTGGAAGGAGAGTTTGCAGTCTAGCCAGACACCTAGGTACTTATAGATGTCCACATATTCAAGGTTGGAACCATCCAGGGTGGTGATGCTAGTCGGGCATGCGGGTGCAGGCAGCGATCGGTTGAAAAGCATGAATTTGGTTTTACTCGCGTTTAAGAGCAGTTGGAGGCCACGGAAGGAGTGCTGTATGGCATTGAAGCTCGTTTGGAGGTTTGATAGCACAGTGTCCAATGACGGGCCGAAAGTATATAGAATGGTGTCGTCTGCGTAGAGGTGGATCAGGGAATCGCCCGTCATTGATATATACAGAGAAAAGAGTCGGCCCGAGCATTGAACCCTGTGGCACCCCCATACAGACTGCCAGATGACCGGACAGCATGCCCTCTGATTTGACACACTGAACTCTGTCTGCAAAGTAATTGGTGAACCAGGCAAGGCAGTCATCCGAAAAACCGAGGCTGTTGAGTCTGCCGATAAGAATTTGGTGATTGACAGAGTCGAAAGCCTTGGCGAGGTTGAAGACGGCTGCACAGTACTGTCTTTTATCGATGGCGGTTATGATATCATTTAGTACCTTGAGAGTGGCTGAGGTGCACCCGTGACCGGCTCGCCAGATTGCACAGCGGAGAAGGTACGGTGGGATTCGAGATGGTCAGTGACCTGTTTGGTGACTTGGCTTTCGAAGACCTTAGATAGGCAGGGCAGGATGGATATAGGTCTATAGCAGTTTGGGTCCAGGGTGTCTCCTCCTTTGAAGAGGGGGATGACTGCGGCAGCTTTCAATCCTTGGGGATCTCAGACGATATGAAAGAGAGGTTGAACAGGCTGGTAATAGGGGTTGCGACAATGGCGGCAGATAGTTTCAGAAATAGCGGGTCCAGATTGTCAAGCCCAGCTGATTTGTACGGGTCCAGGTTTTGCAGCTCTTTCAGAACATCTGCTATCTGGATTTGGGTAAAGGAGAACCTGGATAGGCTTGGGTGAGGAACTACGGGGGGCGGAGCTGTTGGCCGAGGTTGGAAGCCAGGCGGAAGGCATGGCCAGCCGTTGAGAAGTGCTTATTGAAGTTTTCGATAATCATGGATTTATCGGTGGAGACCGTGTTTCCTAGCCTCAGTGCAGTGGGCAGCTGGGAGGAGGTGCTCTTGTTCTCCATGGACTTCACAGTGTCCCAGAACTTTTGGAGTTGGAGCTACAGGATGCAAACTTTTGCCTGAAGAAGCTGGCCTTAGCTTTCCTGACTGACTGCGTGTATTGGTTCCTGACTTCCCTGAACAGTTGCATATCACGGGGGCTATTCGATGCTATTGCAGTCCGCCACAGGATGTTTTTGTGCTGGTCGAGGGCAGTCAGGTCTGGAGTGAACCAAGGGCTGTATCTGTTCTTGGTTCTGCATTTTTGAACGGAGCATGCTTATCCAAAATGGTGAGGAAGTTACTTTTAAAGAATGACCAGGCATCCTCAACTGACGGGATGAGGTCAATGTCCTTCCAGGATACACGGGCCAGGTCGATTAGAAAGGCCTGCTCACAGAAGTGTTTTAGGGAGCGTTTGACAGTGATGAGGGGTGGTCGTTTGACTGCGGCTCCGTGGCGGATACAGGCGATGAGGCAGTGATCGCTGAGATCCTGGTTGAAGACAGCGGAGGTATATTTGGAGGGCCAGTTGGTCAGGATGACGTCTATGAGGGTGCCCTTGTTTACAGAGTTAGGGTTGTACCTGGTGGGTTCCTTGATGATTTGCGTGAGATTGAGGGCATCTAGCTTAGATTGTAGGACTGCCGGTGTGTTAAGCATATCCCAGTTTAGGTCACCTAACAGAACAAACTCTGAAGCTAGATGGGGGCGATCAATTCACAAATGGTGTCCAGGGCACAGCTGGGAGCTGACGGGGGTCGGTAGCAGGCGGCAACAGTGAGAGACTTGTTTCTGGAGAGAGTAATTTTCAAAATTAGTAGTTCAAACTGTTTGGGTATGGACCTGGAAAGTATGACATTACTTTGCAGGCTATCTCTGCAGTAGACTGCGACTCCGCCCTCTTTGGCAGTTCTATCTTGACGGAAGATGTTATAGTTGGGTATGGAAATCTCTGAATTTTTGGTGGCCTTCCTGAGCCAGGATTCAGACACGGCAAGGACATCAGGGTTAGCAGAGTGTGCTAAAGCAGTGAGTAAAACAAACTTAGGGAGGAGGCTTCTGATGTTGACATGCATAAAACCAAGACTTTTTCGATCACAGAAGTCAACAAATGAGGGTACCTGGGGACATGCAGGGCCTGGGTTTACCTCCACATCACCCGCGGAACAGAGAAGGAGTAGTATGAGGGTGCGGCTAAAGGCTATCAAAACTGGTCGCCTAGAGCGTTGGGGGCAGAGGATAAGAGGAGCAGGTTTCTGGGCATGGTAGAATATATTCAGGGCATAATGCGCAGACAGGGGTATGGTGGGGTGCGGGTACAGCGGAGGTAAGCCCAGGCACTGGGTGATGATGAGAGAGGTTGTATCTCTGGACATGCTGGTTGTAATGGGTGAGGTCACCGCATGTGTGGGGGGTCGGACAAAGGAGGTAACAGGGGTATGCAGAGTCGATCTAGGGGCTCCATTGTGAACTAAAACAATGATAACTAACCTGAACAACAGTATACAAGGCATATTGACATTTGGGAGAGACATACAGCGAGGCATACAGTAATCACAGGTGTTGAATTGGGAAAGCTAGCTAAAAACAGTAGGCGAGGCTAATCAGCTAGCACAACAAACAGCAGGTAAAATGGCGTTGACTAGGCAACTGGGCCGACAGATAAAACAAACAAGCAGAATGGAGTACCGTGATTAATGGACAGTCCAGCGTGCGTCAGCTATGTAGCCAAGAGAGATCAGTGTCCAGGGGGCAGCGGTGGATGGGCAGGGAAGCTGGGCTTTGGGGGACGTCGCGATGGGGTGAGTCTGTTTATTCCTCTTCTTGCGGTGACATCGACAGACCGGCTTGCATACGTTTATGTGGCTCCACTTGTAGTCTGAATGGCTTTGGTCAAGTGTGTGTCTGTATACGTGTATTTGCACTAGTCTCATGTATGCTTGTGTTTGTGCATGTGCTTTCACACATGCTTGTGTATGACTGTACTGCAAGAGGGCATGCAAATGTGTGCTGTGAACATCATAGTGGTCTTTTGCAGGTTGGCAGGTACATTTAAATATTAAAGCTCTCCAGTGCATTGCTGGTGTGTGTGTGTGTGTGTGTGTGTGCTGACTGAGGGTGCATTTATTAATGCAGGAGAATGGCTCAGCAACAGTGCTGTGTGTGTGTGTGTGTGTGTGTGTGTGTGTGTGAAGTACCTCAAGCTTCACCAGTGAGTCAGTTTACATTGTGGTTAACTGGTCATTCCCCATAGGCAATTTGGCTGTTTCTCCATTTTAAATAAGACAGCATGAACTTTGATTGTTTCTGCACAGTGTTGGAGAGTTGTGCTCTTTATGGGGATGCATTGTATAGGTTTTCAAAGTCACCTTCACATAGCTCAGGGGTAAAAAATAATGGAAGGCACACCTTTTTAGAGTACACACACACACACACACACACACACACACACACACACACACACACGAGGTATCCGTCTAAAGGAGATAAGTGTGTGTACAGTTAATATCTTCTCTCTTGTTGCCATAAACCTCTGTGTTGTACTCTTCCTTTCATTACATCTCATAATGTTCTCAGCTTCACTGGACAAACTCCAAATGTCTATTTACAATCAGCAACATGATGGCGTGGAGAGATGGCGTGAGAGAGAGAAAGAGGGGAGATCCAGCAGAGGAAACGCGTGTATGTGGTGTGTGAGTTCAGTCACGTCACGCCACTGTGCTAACAGCTCTATGAACTCTCCGGGAGTGCATTCGCAGCTTGGCTCTGTGGTCACTGGACACACATACCTGTATCTGTAGCACTCTATCTAGGGGCTCTGGTGGCACACTCTGTCTCCTCCCTCTGTTAGGACGAATATCCTGTAGGACAGGGTTTCAGCCACTGGCCGATTTGTTTCTTGGGCGGATGGTCAGGATGGCGGAGCAAATTGACCTCGAAGCCCAAACAAATATAATATCTGTCTGAAAGTCATTTCAAACCATGCTTACATTTTTGTATGTTATCAATTATATCTCTCTATGATACGTGGGAATACTTTGGAACATATTTGCAAAATGTAAATCACAAAAGTGTTTTGGAACCCTACTATAGGAAAAGCATCATTGAAATCTGTTGATCTCATTACCTCCCTGACGATTTCTAGAACGCAAACACATTCTAACCGTTCTGATTGGTCCTAGAAACAGAAGGTTTGCGCCAGAACATACATGGGTAAAGCAGATTTTTTGAAAAGTTGTTAAAGGGGCGCTTTGCTACTCTTATTGGTTATCATCAAGGTCATCCAATGCCGATTTGACTTTTGTACAACACACAACATTTCGACGTCACCACACATGACTTCACCGATGGCAGTCTGAAGTGTCCTACAGTATGTAGTGAACCTCGAGCAGCGGAAGAATTCAGTTTGAGTCGTCAGGCAAACTGAACATAGGCTCACACTTCTCATTTAATTTCTTCATGATGTGTTGTTGCTACAACCTCACCATGCACTTGAGCAAATATGAATCCATATAGTGCATGCGCACACACCCACTCACAGATGCTCAAGGGTGCATACACACACAAACACAAACACACACACACACACAAACACTCACGCGCTTTCCACTGTGTCTCTGAGTCACTTCCTTCTGAGTTCCCTCTCGCTCAACACTTGGAGCCTGAGATGCATCTCCTCTTCTCCTCCCTTTTTCTTTATTTGAGCTCATCAATTCAGCCCACACACTGGAGCAGATGAGTGAATGCTTCATTGCACAGTGATTTGCTCACTATGGTATGCTGAGAGTGGCCTCTAAGAATGAGAAATGGAGTAGAGCATGTCTCCTAGATTGGCCAGTTAGTCTGAAACTCTCCATTTTTAAACCGGTCTGTAATTTCCTGCTCTGTGTTTTGTATTCACATCACTGTTGTGTTGGAATGTAGAATGTCAGTGGCTCATATTTTAGGTGGAAGAATATGGTTGTGGTTTGTGGATCATTTACATGTGCTGTGTGACCAGTTAACTCAGTGCTACTGTTCTCTTCCTGCCAACTACATTACAGTGGGAAATACCCTAATGCGTTTCCTGTGACGCCTGATCTAAGTCTTGCTTAAGGCTACGGTGATGTGTGATGTAGGCAGGGCTGGCCACACTACCACTCCTGAACGGCCTCTCCTTCTCTCCTCTTCTCCAGTCACAAGTCAAATAGCATGAGGGCAGTCGGTTGACGGCTGCCAGTAAAATGCACCTCCTCTTCCTCTACCCCCGGGGCCTCATGTATAAACCGTGTGTACATACAAAATAAACTCAAGTATGCGTGTGCCACTTCGACGTGAGAATGTGTTCATGTGGACTCTGGAGCGGTGGGAACATGTACTCTGGGGGTGATGAATCACTATTCTCCATCTGGCAGTCCGACGGAAGAATCTGGGTTTGGAGGATGCCTGCCCGAATGCATAGTGCCAACTGTAAAATCTGGTGGATGAGGATTAATGGTCTGGGGCTGTTTTTCATGGTTCGGGTTAGGCCCCTTAGTTCCAGTGAAGGGATATGTTAATGCGACAGCATACAATGACATTGTATACAGTTCGGTGATTTCAACTCTGTGGCAACAGTTTGGGGAAGGCCCTTTCCTGTTTCAGCATGACAATGCACACCATGCACAAAGTGAGATCCATACCGAAATGGTTTGTTGAGAACCGTGTGGAAAAATCTGACTAGCTTGCACAGAGCCCTGACCTCAACCCCCTTGAATACCTTTGGGATGAATTGGAACACTGACTGAGAGCCAGGCCAAATTGCCCAACATCAGTTTCCAACCTCAATGATGATTTTTGTGGTTGCTGTGGGGACATGCTTCCATTCAATGTTCCAACATCTAGTGGGATGCCTTCCCAGAAGAGTGGATGCTGTTTATAGCAGTAAAGAGGGGACCAACTCCATATTAATGCCCAGGATTTTGGAATGAGACGTTCGAGCAGGTGTCCAAATAATTTTGGAGTTGTAGTGTAGCTCACGCCAGTGCTCCAAGACAGAGAGAGATCCGTGGCAGATGAGCTCACCTCACCACCGGCCGGACTGCAAAAATAAATATGAGAGCTGATAAGAACAGGAATATCCTGTTTGTGAAAGCACTCAGATGTTTTCACTGAAGGCTAATGATGATAAAGTGCCTTGCCTCAGCGGCTGTGGGGAGGGAGGGTTACAACATGACAGCGTTCCTCTAAAGTTTAGACACAGGAAGTGCTGTTGGCACAGGAGTTATGAAACTCAGTGAAACCCTATGAATGAGTGACTCACTCACTGAGTGGACAGGGGGCCTGACGATACGATATGTTTTGCGATTCTCACGAATGTATATGTATTGTGGTTTGATACTGCGATTTTGTTTCGGCTTGATGTTCTAATATAATGATCACTATATGTCTGCTACAGAGAGGCAAGAGGGCATGAAAAAAGTTAGTTTTGATCAATCATGTATTTTAAAAGTACTGAAAACATACCAGCGTTTTGGCACAGGTACAGACGACTAGCACTAGCTAGCGCTACCTAACAAAATAGAAATGATATATTTTTCAGTAAATAAACATAAAATGCAACAATTTCTTAGATTTGACTGAGTTACAGTTCATATAAGGACATCAGTTAATTGAAATAAGGCCTTAATCGATGGATTTCACATACATCTGGTCACAACTTTTTTTTTTTTAAATACGGTAGGGGCGTGGATCAGAAAACCAGTCGGTATCTGGTGTCACCACCATTTGCTTCATGCAGCGCAACATCTCCTTCGCATAAAGTTGATCAGGCTGTTGACTGTGGCCTGTGGAATGTTGTCCCATTCCACTTCAATGGTCTCAGCACAAGGTGCACCTGTGTAATGTTCATGCTGTTTAATTAGCTTCTTGATATTCCACACTTGTCAGGTGGATGGATTATCTTGGCAAAGGAGATATGCTCACTAACAGGGATGTATAAAAAAAATGTGCACAAAATCTGAAATAAGCTTTGTGCGTATGGAACATTACTGGGATATTTTATTTCAGCTCATGAAACATAGGACCAACAATTTACATATTACGTTTATACTTTAGTGTGTGCACATGTACACACACACATACATACATACATGCATACATACAATAAAGATGTTAAAACTATGAAATAACACGTATGAAATTGTTACGGTTTTCTTCCGTCGAAGGAGAGTCGGACCAAAATGCAGCGTGGTAATTTTCATACATGTTTAATAATGATGAAAAACAAACAATACAAAAACAACAAACGTAACGTGAAAACCTATACAG
This sequence comes from Oncorhynchus keta, assembly GCF_023373465.1. Lineage (NCBI taxonomy): Eukaryota > Metazoa > Chordata > Actinopteri > Salmoniformes > Salmonidae > Oncorhynchus > Oncorhynchus keta. The sequence continues at coordinate 35,770,434 of NC_068430.1, read as the reverse complement.
CCTATCTGGTGACAACAAACACAGAGACAGGAACAATCACCCACGAAACACTCAAAGAATATGGCTGCCTAAATATGGTTCCCAATCAGAGACAACGATAATCACCTGCCTCTGATTGAGAACCGCCTCAGGCAACCATAGACTTTTCTAGACAACCCTACTAAGCCACAATCCCAATACCTACTAAAACCCCAAGACAAAACACACCACAAAATAAACCCATGTCACACCCTGGCCTAACCAAAATAATAAAGAAAACACAGAATACTAAGACCAGGGTGTGACAGAAATCATGTAGGAACCAAAAAGTGTTAAACAAATCTAAATGTTTTAGTTTCTTCAAAGTAGCCACCTTTTGCCCTGATGACAGTTTTTCACACTTGGCAATCTCTCAACCAGCTTCATGAGGAATGCTTTTCTAACAGTCTTGAAGGAGTTCCCACATATGCTGAGCACTTGTTGGCTGCTTGTCTGTCATTCTGCTGTCCAAGTCATCCCAAACCATCTCAATTGGGTTGAAGCCAGGTCATCTGATGCAGCACTCCATCACTCTGCTTGGTCAAATAGCCCTTACACAGCATGGAGGGTCATTGTCCTGTTGAAAAACAATGATAGTCCCACTAAGTGCAAACCAGATGGGATGGCGTAACACTGTGTGCTTTGAATTCTAAATAAATCAGTGTCACCAGCAAAGCACCCCCACACCAGCACCTCCATGCTTCACGGTGGGAACCACATGTGAAGATCATCCGTTCACCTACTCTGCGTCTTACAAAGACACGGCGGTTGGAACCAGAAATTGCAAAATTGGACTTGTCAGATCAAAAGAGATTTCCACCGGTCTAATGTCCATTGCTTGTGTTTTTTGTCTCTTCTTATTATTGGCGTCCTTTAGTAGTGGTTTCTTTTCAGCAATTCGACCATGAAGGCCTTATTACACAGTCTCCTCTGAAAAGTTGATGTTGAGATGTCTGTTACTTGAACTCTGAAGAATTTTTTTGGGCTGCCATTTCTGAGGCTGGTAACTCGAATTAACTTATCCTCTGCAGCAGAGGTAACTCTGGGTCTTCCTTTCCTGTGGCGGTCCTCATGGGAGCCAGTTTCATCATAGCACTTGATGGCTTTTGCGACTGCACTTGAGGAAACTGTCAAAGTTCTTGAAATGTTCCATATTGACTGACCTTCATGTCTTTAAGCAATGATGAACTGTTGTTTCTCTTTGCTTATTTGAACTGTTCTTGCCGTAATATGGACTTGGTCTTCTATCAAATAGGGCTATCTTCTGAGTAGCACAACTGATTGGCTCAAACACATTAAGAAGGAAAGAAATTCCACATGGACTTGTATCAAGGCACACCTTGTCACATGCATTCCAGGTGATAAAGCTGGTGGAGAGAATATCAAGTGTGCAAAGCTGTCATCAAGGCAACGGGTGGCAACTTATTGGTTACTTTTTTGATTACCACATGATTCCATATGTCATTTCATAGTTTTGATGGTTTCACTATTATTCTACAATGTAGAAAATAGTTATTTTTTAATAAATAAAAAACTTGAAAGAGTAGGTTTGTCCAAACTTGAGTTTCTTTCATTTTTTATAAATTGAAACTTTGAGTTAAATATAATGCCATCCAAAAATAATATTGAGACATGTAACCATTGATTTTCTTCCCCATCTCTGCTTGAAGGCAAAGCGACACTCCTGTTTATCCATATTTTTAACCCCTGCCTTTTTTTGTTCTGTGTACAGGTGCTGGAGAGTCGGGGAAGAGCACTATTGTGAAACAAATGAAGTAAGTCGAGCTGCCTGCCTGGCTTCCTGACTCCTCATTGTTTTAGTTGTTTTGCTGCTGTTCCCGTCAAGCATGAGCAATTCACCCAATATTGTAACCAGACTCTGTCATTATCAACACAAGCAGACTGGGACAGTACATTCTTAAGCTAGGTTCCTGGAATTCTCTATGCATCTTTCTCCCAGAATCCATGTCCTCATGCTATAATCTATACGGAACATACTACTTCCTATACCTACAGTCTGAATCCTTTTTCTTTCTCAGCTGTTGCATTCGTATGGGTTAGAGGCCTCCCCGGGAATGGACAGCCCTGTACGTGCACACGCAGGCAGGCAGCTGTATCTTCCCCCACACATCAGCAGATGAATACTTATGGACTGAGTTTTTCTCACAATTATTAAGGCATTAACTCCCTGCTAACTGATATTCCAAGCAGACAGTAGAGTATGCAGTTGGCTTAAGTCTACGCTTTACAGGATGCTCCCTGTTAGACAGGCTGGATCATTTAGAACAGAGAAGAGGAGACCGGTTATAATAGCCTGGTAGCAGATCTGGACCTGTATGTTCTGTAGCACATCACGGCTTTGATTTGTGTTATCATGCCAAACTGGCTGGGTGTATTATAATATACCCCCTTCACCTGTCCTTGACCCGTGCAGGTTTTTACAGGAGCAGCTCTGGGGTCACTGTTGTCTCTGTATAGTGCCAAAATCTCACAAGTGAACACACTTTAACCCTCAATTCTTCTCACGGACATTCATGAACACATACACAGGCGTCACTGCTGTTGTAATAGATGTGTAAACACTTTGTGAAAACAGTCCTGATAAAATCTCTTTCTACATTGCCCCTTAGAAAGTACCTTATTTTGAATTGAAAATGATTGTAGTTGTGTTATGCTTAAATAACTTCAGGGCTCCACTTACAAGGAAAAGTCTTCAAGATTTTCTCGGAATTTAAACATTTTACTTCGATTTCAGGATATAAATCTTCCCTTGTTCTCCTTCACTATTATAATTATTAATTTGCAATATCATCCAGTTCTTGGAAATGTGTGTCTGCATGACATCTAATGAGATGTTTTTGGGAATTACATTTTTGTTAAATTGAACATGACTTTACACAACTAAATCTGCCTGGCCCACATCAACCTCCCAGCCAACATGGCTCTAAGATAAGATTGACTATATTTGTTTCAATTGAAGTTGAGAAGAAACACTTCTGTGGGCTCATTCTGTAAGTCTGTTTTGGCCTTCTTCCTCGTGGGCTCCCTTGCATTATAATGAGGTTCGATTGAGAACGCCTCACAGCCAATCAGCATCCATCTGGAATTAGCAGTGCCTCTCACTCTCCCAGAGGGCATTGTTGTGAATAGACAGAAAATATATTTGTTTCATGCATAGCCTAGGGGCTCCTGTCTTGGCCTGGCCACTTTTTCACTGTCAACATTTTATTTTGTTCTTCTTCAATACTGTAGTCGATATTTGTTTTCGTTGTAGTGTTCTCCAGCTGCCTGGTTCTCAGCAGAGAACCTGAGCTGCCTCCAAAGCCTCAAACCAGTAATGTCTGTCTGGACTTAAGCATGCTTAGTACTGTAATCTGTATAGTGCAACCAATTATTAATATGCTAACTGTGCCTTCTGATGGACAAACATGGAGATGTTAACAATGACATTGTTATTAAGAAAGATATCGATTTTTAGTGACACCTGGGTTGTTATATTTAAGAGCTGCGCTTGCATGTGTAAGTGTGTATGTGTTTGAGTGACCCAACTCGCTCTCTTTTTCCTGTGCCCGTCAGGATCATCCATGAGGATGGCTACTCAGAAGAGGAGTGTAAGCAGTACAGAGCTGTGGTCTACAGCAACACAATTCAGTCCATCATGGCCATCGTCAAGGCCATGGCCAACCTCAAGATCGACTACGAAGACGCAGCCAGAGCGGTAACAAACACACACACACACACACACACACACACACACACACACACACACACACAGTGCTTGAGTCCATCCACCAGAGCTGCCACTGTTCTCTCTTCATACACCCTACTGCTGCTCCAAAGGTCAGCCAGACCTTGAACTGCTCCAACTCTTCTCAGAACACCAACTTCTCCTCTCTGTCCTTCTCATCTAATTAAAGTTTGTTGGTTGCTACACGTATTTGCAGATATTGCAGGTGAAGCGAAATGCTTGTGTTTCTAGCTCCAGCAGTGCAGTAGTATCTAACTAAATGCTTGTGTTTCTAGCTCCAGCAGTGCAGTAGTATCTAACTAAATGCTTGTGTTTCTAGCTCCAGCAGTGCAGTAGTATCTAACTAAATGCTTGTGTTTCTAGCTCCAGCAGTGCAGTAGTATCTAACTAAATGCTTGTGTTTCTAGCTCCAGCAGTGCAGTAGTATCTAACTAAATGCTTGTGTTTCTAGCTCCAGCAGTGCAGTAGTATCTAACTAAATGCTTGTTTCTAGCTCCAGCAGTGCAGTAGTATCTAACTAAATGCTTGTGTTTCTAGCTGCAGTAGTATCTAACTAAATGCTTGTGTTTCTAGCTCCAGCAGTGCAGTAGTACCTAACTAAATGCTTGTCTTTCTAGCTGCAGCAGTGCAGTAGTATCTAACTAAATGCTTGTGTTTCTAGCTCCAGCAGTGCAGTAGTACCTAACTAAATGCTTGTCTTTCTAGCTGCAGCAGTGCAGTAGTATCTAACTAAATGCTTGTGTTTCTAGCTCCAGCAGTGCAGTAATACTTTTTTAAACAAAACAATTGCACATAATCCAGAAAGAAATACAGTACCAGTCAAAAGTTAGAAAATACCTTCGTTCAAGGGTTTTCTTTATTTTTACAATGTTCAACACTGTAGAATAATAGTGAAGTCATCAAAACTATGAAATGACATATCATGTAGTAACCAAATAGTAGCCACCCTTTGCCTTGATGACAGTTTTGCACACGCTTGGCGTTTTCTCAACCAGCTTCACCTGGAATGCTTTTCCAACAGTCTTGGAGGAGGAGGAGAGAGAGGAATGTTTTTAATCCATTTTGGGGCAGAAGGTAGCCTAGTGGTTAGATCATTGGGAAAGTAACCGAAAGGTTGCAAGATCGAATCCCTGTGCTGACAAGGTAAAAATCTGCCGTTCTGCCCCTGAACAAGGCAGTTAACCCACTGTTCCTAGACCTTCATTGTAAATAAGAATTTGTTCTTAACTGACTTGCCTAGTAAAATAAAAAAAAATAGAAAGAGGCTATATATGTGTGTATATATAATTGTGTGTATGGACAGTATATGAATAGAAAAGGTGTGTACAGCAGTGGTTATATCGGATGAGCCTTGACTAGAATACAGGATATACATATAAAGTGTGTAAAACAGTATGTAAACATTAGGTCATTGAACACTGGTCACTTTAATATGTGTTTATAAGGCAAAGCAGTCTCTAAGGTGCAGGGTAACCGGCGAGTAACAGTGACTAAGGTTCAGGGACAGGGTACTGGGCGGAGGGCTGCTAGTGTTGACTATTTAACAGTCTGATGGCCTGGAGATGGATGTTTATCACTCTCTCGGTTCCAGCTCTAGTCTGTCTGAAGTGAGACCGGGGAAATTATCTGGCTCAAGTACCAATAGCCCCTACCTAGACAGTTGAGAGTTTTGAGTAGTATAGCGTCCCAGAATGTTGTTTGAAGGAGTGCCGTAAAGTGATGTTCTATGTTTACTCAGTCCTGCTGCCCATGTATGTGTCATTAGATTAGAGAGAGCACTGCTGAGCTGCCTGTCTGGCCAGTGGGCACTTCTGAGAGAGATGACACAGCAATACAAAAGAATCCATGTGTTCTTAGTGAGAGACAATTTATTCATGCCTCCTATGTTTCTCCCAATTATGATTTACAGATCCTCTCTTATGCAGATAGGAATCTTATGAAAGATTTGCCTGTCCTTTTTATTACCAAACTATCAGAAGTATTAATAGCAGAGCTATTTGTCCACTCTAAAATGGCCAGTGTTTGAATCAAGCGTTGAGATAAAGACCTTATTGTGTACCACTGGTGAGTGGAGATGAGGTATGGAGAGAGCAGGGTGTTCCCCCTGACTTAAGTGTCAGAGTTGGTTTATTAGAGGTAGCTAGCTCTGCAAGACATATTACTGCTACAAATCTCTGCAAGTCTGGCAGTGTCTTGAATTAATTTACCTTCTTAAATACATTTCTCTCCTCCAACCCCATAACCACAGCTGCCTCGAAGGCCTCAAATAGCCTGTTTCACAGATTTAAGTCAAATGGGTAGATTTTTCACATAGCCTGAGGGGATGCGATCAACAGAGAAAGATGTTTTACAAGTCCCCACACGTCTCTACTCGACGTGAATGAGGGAGAGGTAGGTGGTACATTAAAGTAATCTTGTTTATTTTTATTTATTTTTATTTCACCTTTATTTAACCAGGTAGGCTAGTTGAGAACAAGTTCTCATTTGCAACTGCGACCTGGCCAAGATAAAGCATAGCAGTGTGAACAGACAACACAGAGTTACAAATGGAGTAAACAATTAACAAGTCAATAACACAGTAGAAAAAAAGGGGAGTCTATATACATTGTGTGCAAAAGGCATGAGGAGGTAGGCAAATAATTACAATTTTGCAGATTAACACCTGGAGTGATAAATGATCAGATGGTCATGTACAGGTAGAGATATTGGTGTGCAAAAGAGCAGAAAAGTAAATAAATAAAAACGGTATGGGGATGAGGTAGGTAAAAATGGGTGGGCTATTTACTGATAGACTATGTACAGCTGCAGCGATCGGTTAACTGCTCAGATAGCAGATGTTTGAAGTTGGTGAGGGAGATAAGTCTCCAACTTCAGCGATTTTTGCAATTCGTTCCAGTCACAGGCAGCAGAGAACTGGAATGAAAGGCGTCCAAATGAGGTGTTGGCTTTAGGGATGATCAGTGAGATACACCTGCTGGAGCGCGTGCTACGGATGGGTGTTGCCATCGTGACCAGTGAACTGAGATAAGGCCGAGCTTTACCTAGCATGGACTTGTAGATGACCTGGAGCCAGTGGGTCTGGCGACGAATATGTAGCGAGGGCCAGCCGACTAAAGCATACAGGTCGCAGTGGTGGGTGGTATAAGGTGCTTTAGTGACAAAACGGATGGCACTGTGATAAACTGCATACAGTTTGCTGAGTAGAGTGTTGGAAGCAATTTTGTAGATGACATCGCCGAAGTCGAGGATCGGTAGGATAGTCAGTTTTACTAGGGTAAGTTTGGCGGCGTGAGTGAAGGAGGCTTTGTTGCGGAATAGAAAGCCGACTCTAGATTTGATTTTCGATTGGAGATGTTTGATATGAGTCTGGAAGGAGAGTTTACAGTCTAGCCAGACACCTAGGTACTTATAGATGTCCACATATTCAAGGTCGGAACCATCCAGGGTGATGATGCTGGTCAGGCGGGCGGGTGCAGGCAGCGAACGGTTGAAAAGCATGCATTTGGTTTTACTAGAGTTTAAGAGCAGTTGGAGGCCACGGAAGGAATGTTGTATGGCATTGAAGCTCGTTTGGAGTTTAGATAGCACAGTGTCCAAGGACGGGCCGGAAGTATATAGAATGGTGTCGTCTGCGTAGAGGTGGATCAGGGAATCGCCCGCAGCAGGAGCAACATCATTGATATATACAGAGAAAAGAGTCGGCCCGAGGATTGAACCCTGTGCACCCCCATAGAGACTGCCAGAGGACGGGACAGCATGCCCTCCAATTTGACACACTGAACTCTTGTCTGCAAAGTAGTTGGTGAACCAGGCAAGGCAGTCATCCGAAAAACCGAGGCTACTGAGTCTGCCGATAAGAATATGGTGATTGACAGAGTCGAAAGCCTTGGCAAGGTTGATGAAGACTGCTGCACAGTACTGTCTTTTATCAAAGGCGGTTATGATATTGTTTAGTACCTTGAGCGTGGCTGAGGTGCACCTGTGACCGGCTCGGAAACCAGATTGCACAGAGGAGAAGGTACGGTGGGATTCGAGATGGTCAGTGACCTGTTTGTTGACTTGGCTTTCGAAGACCTTAGATAGGCAGGACAGGATGGATATAGGTCTGTAACAGTTTGGGTCCAGGGTGTCTCCCCCTTTGAAGAGGAGGATGACTGCGGCAGCTTTCCAATCCTTGGGGATCTCAGGCTGGTAATAGGGGTTGCGACAATGGCGGCGGATAGTTTCAGAAATAGAGGGTCCAGATTGTCAAGCCCAGCTGATTTGTACGGGTCCAGGTTTTGCAGCTTTTTCAGAACATCTGCTATCTGGATTTGGGTAAAGGAGAACCCGGAGAGGCTTGGGCGAGTAGCTGGGGGGGGCTGTTGGCGAGGTTGGAGTAGCCAGGCGGAAAGGCATGGCCAGCCGTTGAGAAATGCTTGTTGAAGTTTTCGATAATCATGGATTTATCGGTGGTGACCGTGTTACCTAGCCTCAGTGCAGTGGGCAGCTGGGAGGAGGTGCTCTTGTTCTCCATGGACTTCAGTGTCCCAGAACTTTTTGGAGTTGGAGCTACAGGATGCAAATTCCTGAAGAAGCTGGCCTTAGCTTTCCTGACTGACTGTGTGTATTGGTTCCTGACTTCCCTGAACAGTTGCATATCGCAGGACTATTCGATGCTATTGCAGTCCTCCACAGGATGTTTTTGTGCTGGTCGAGGGCAGTCAGGTCTGGAGTGAACCAAGGGCTATATCTGTTCTTAGTTCTGCATTTTTTGAACGGAGCATGCTTATCTAAAGTGGTGAGGAAGTTACTTTTAAAGAATGACCAGGCATCCTCAACTGACGGGATGAGGTAAATGTCCTTCCAGGATACCCGGGTCAGGTCGAGGTTATGTAGTTTTATATAATGAGTTGCCAATGTTTGTTGAGTCGTAAATACGTCATTAGTGACAGTAAATGGTGACGCGAGAGAGAGACCGGAATTCTGAACTCATTATGTTGATCAGGTTCACTGTCACATCCACTGATGGAAGACTGTCCCCTCAGGCCCTCGTTTACATAACACACACCTCTCTCGCCATATTACTGAACCTGATCAACATAATGAGTTCAGAATGATGATGTAAATATTCTTGTACAATGAGCTTTGTGAATTAAGCTGTTCTACAAGCAGAGTCATTTTATTTAGATGTATATGGCTCTAGATTCAATGACGCTTGCAAAGGAAGTGCTCTCTCACGTAGCTAGAACTGTTCCAAAATCTGGACTGAGGGACGTTGCTTAAGATTGCTTTGTGAAGGAATATATTTAGATTTATTATAGTAAGTGTTCCCATACCTTTTTTTTTTTCATTTACGTGAATAGTTGCTCTCTCTCTGAAGATAGTGGTTGATAAAGAGCTTTACATTTTATGGGGTAATGCATCTCCTTCACTACCGATGTGCAGCAGCCACACTGAAATGGAGTAGGAATGGGCTGTAGGCTTATTTCCAGTCTCAGACCCATCTGTAAGCGCACACACACACACACACACACACACACACACACACTACAGCTTGCTCATCTATTCCTGCTCCCTGTGAGTGTGTAGTGCTGGAGGGGGCAGGGCTCTCTCGCTAGTCCCCCACTACTTTTATATCAGCTATTCACTGCTGCAGCGGCTAACTCTGCCATGCTAACTTCCTCGACAAAGCAGCTCTTCAGGGGAATCTGTAAGAGTGCTTTTTCAAATGTAATGGTGTCTTACTCTCTCTGGCCTGATGGTTTGGTTTACAACATGTTCTTTAGATTGCCTGTTAAAAGTCGTTGACTTAACGTAACAACACGTATCTGCCTTAGTTTTGATTTGACCCACTTAGTGTTCTGAAACTACAGTAACTTTCCCCAGGTTTTCCAGAAATCCCTGGTTGGCGGAATCATGTAATCCAGCGGGAACAAGCAGAAAAAAACACACTTTTTTTTTTTCCCTCTCTCACTGTGCACACCTTTAACGGCCCTCGAAGGGAGGAAGTGGGCTATTGTACATCCTCCTTCAGTCCCCATAAAACTCCTCTATCACATACGTAAATTACAATACACTCACTCAAGGTCACATTTCCTGTGCCCCACTTTAGAGAGGCCTAGAGATCACCTGGTGTGAGGAGTTGTTTTGATTCTTCTTCTAATCACTCCTTTCACTTATTAACCAGTCCTGTGGCTGGCAGAGGGCTAGACTGGGCAGACAGGTTAACCTGTTGTATGGAGCTCAGGCGCACACACACCTCTTCCCAGTCAAACAGCTTCGGGAGGCTGGAGTTTTCCCTGGAAAGCATCGAGGCACAGAGGGAGGGTCAAGAGGGGTGTGTGGGCGGTGCTCTAAACTGATGTGGGAGCTGTGCAATCAGCCCTTTTCATGCTCTGTGTGTGTGTGAGTGTGTTTCTACGTGTGTTTGTGCGTGCGACAGCGTAGGCCAATGCTAGGGGAGAGCCCTCCACCCCATTGTGTGTGTAAATCAGGGCTGAGACCTGGCTGTGTCTAGTATAGGTATTATTACATGTGCCCATCCTGTTTTAATGGACCCTTCTATAGGGGTGCTCTCCCCGGTGACTACTCTTTATGGCTGGTTAGAACACGTGTGTGTGTGTGTGTGTGTGTGTGTGTGTGTGTGTGTGTGTGTGTGTGTGTGTGTGTACAGTGAGCTATGAGTCAGTGAGGACAGTCGCTCCAGTGAAATTGGATGATTACTGTGTTTAATTTTTTTTCAGTATCTAGTCTGATTTGTCTCCTTCAGTCTTATTGACCTTGTGAGACCTGGGCCGGTTTCCCAAAGCATCTTAAAGTTAATCTTCTGTTAACTGTCTGCGTTACCACTGCCATGTTTATTAACGTTGATAAGATGTCAGAGTCTGTTCCACTTGGTCTGACTCGTTTCTAACCTTGTGTCTGTCTGTCTCCCCCTCCAGGATGATGCCCGCCAGCTGTTTGCCCTGTCGGGGGCTGCTGAGGAGCAGGGCATCCTGCCAGATGACCTGTCCAATGCCATGCACCGGCTGTGGGCCGACGGAGGGGTGCAGGGCTGCTTCACCCGCGCCCGCGAGTACCAGCTCAACGACTCTGCTGCCTAGTGAGTAACGACCACCACCACTCTGCTCACTTGGCTACGTACCTGTGCCAGGCTCATAGTCTACATTGGCCTCATCTCCCTGTCACTGCTGGGTCTCTATCTATCCTTGATCACACACCTTTTTGAGGTTTGTTTAAATAGGTCGAACTGTGATATTACTGGATTTACCTTCTGAATCTGAGGGCAAAGAGTTTTGGAGAAGCAGCACAGTAAATCTGCAGGTTCTGATACTGATGGCTTCACAGCACAGTGACCCCTAACTCCCCCCTTCCATCCCTCCCTCAGTCTCCCATCGATATCATATAAGGGGATTAAGAGATCAAGGCAGCGCGCTCAACGTGTTGTCGCTTCGCTGAGAAACCAATTGCTTTTCAAATGGGGGTTTGCACAGCTCTGAACTTCCAGGAATTTTCCCATGCCTAATTTCCCTCAAATCAATTTCTGAAGCGAGGACCAGTTCCTGAGATAATAGATTGGATCAATCCACTTTGATGGAAGTAAAGAAAGAGCCAACATGTTTAGAAACTGATGACTCATGTTTGTTTTAGTGAGCAGTTTACAGAGAACAGTATGTACCTCAACTGTAATGTGATCAATGTTTTAGCACTTGTCTTGTACCCTGCACAGTACCTGCACTCCAATATGTTTTATATGTTGTCAGCCACCCATGCTAGTAGAGCTGTCCTGTCCCGTCATGTCCTGTCCCGCTGTGTGTGGGAACGTCCCTGAATAGCAGCAAGAGCTCTGAAGTCAGGGTGGAAGACAGTGTGGTTTCACAGTGACTGCTCACATGCTGTATGCAGTCAATCCCCCTCTCCCACTTTCCCTCGCTCCTTCCTCCTCTGCTTGTCATGAGGCAGCCATCAGGAAAATGTAGCTTTGAATGAGGAAGTCTCTGGGGTTTCCAGGGATTGCTGGCCGTTTGCCTGGCTAGTTACAGGCCATGTTATGCCTGGTTGAGGCATTTAGACGAGGGCTATTAAAATCCTGGCTCCATGTCCACAGTACTGCTGCTTTTCTCTTCTATGGTATCAGACTCTTAATTGATGTCATTGATTGGGCCAGAGAGATCAGTCACCTGGTGTTCCAGGCCTGAATCAGTCTCTGAAACCAGCAGTGCGATTTACCTCTGGGCCCAGATTTGCATGGCAATGCTTTAGAATTTTTTTTCAAGGTTCTCTATGCTCTTGTTCTCACAGCGATCAGTTAACAGGTGCCACAGTGTAAATCTACAGTATGCTAGTGTCCCAGGTTAGTCCTTTATAGATAATCCCTTTGTACTTAATCCTCTATGTAGAACAACAACACGTCTCATGTCACTTCCCGTATGAGTTTAGTCATGCTTCTGTGTGACCACAGCACAGCATAGCCGGCCTGTAATACCAGCAACTATATGCCCTCACTCGAGCCTCTCCACAGAGCCACTCCTTAACTCTGAGGCCTTTAAGTCCTTTAACTGAGGAGTTGTTCCATGTCATATCAGATTGTTCTGAAATTGTGTCTGTAGTTCCAAACAGGTAAGATTGGCATTCCTGAAACATTATTTTGTTTGAATGTCATTTTCTCAGGGAAATTAAGCTAATTGATTGCACCCAAATTGGCCATTTTAATTTATAGGATTCAGATAAAATCTGATAAATCTAGTACCCGACATCCATTTTGGACCAAACTTCTTCATACCATTGTAAGAATATTTCGAAGATAAATGCACAACGCAGAGGACGAGAGGTCAATAGAGTACTAAAGGTCAAGAGGTACTAATGATCAATAGAAATAGTGTTTTTTCTGTAATAGGGGATTAATGATCTATGGGTCAGAGACATGGGAGGAATTTCAGTCTGGGACTCATAGCTACATTGCAAGCTCTCATTGGTTCAAATTGTTTATACATTGTGCCTGAAGTAGGGTACTTGTTTTCTGGCCATTGGCCCAGTTTTATTGCAAGGAATTCTAATTGGTCAACCACAGGCTAGTGCTGGGTTATAGAACTACATCCTGTCCCTTTGTTCTGTGGAGAGAATCACTGTGGATAGAATCAGAGGAGAGAATCACTGAGGACAGGGGAGAATGAACATTTACCTCTCAGTATAACATACAGTGGGGCAAAAAAGTATTTAGTCATCCACCAATTGTGCAAGTTCTCCCACTTAAAAAGACGAGAGACAACTGTAATTTTCATCATAAGTACACTTCAACTATGACAGACAAAATGAGAGAAAAAATCCAGAAAATCACATTGTAGGATTTTTTTATGAATTTATTTGCAAATTATGGTGGAAAATAAGTATTTGGTTAATAACAAAAGTTTATCTCAATACTTTGTCATTGCCAACAAAGGGTATGTAACAGAGGTCAAACGTTTTCTGTAAGTCTTCAAGGTTTTCTCACACTGTTGCTGATATTTTGGCCCATTCCTCCATACAGATCTCCTCTAGAGCAGTGATGCTTTGGGGCTGTTGCTGGGCAACACAGACTTTCAACTCCCTCCAAAGATTTTCTATGGGGTTGAGATCTGGAGTCTGGCTAGGCCACTCCAGGACCTTGAAATGCTTCTTACGAAGCCACTCCTTTGTTGCCCAGGCAGTGTGTTTGGGATCATTGTCAAGCTGAAAGACCCAGCCACACTTCATCTTCAATGCACTTGCTGATGGAAGGAGGTTTTCACTCAAAATCTCACGGTACATGGCCCCATTCATTCTTTCCTTTACACGGATCAGTCATCCTGGTTCCTTTGCAGGAAAACAGCCCCAAAGCATGATGTTTGCACCCCCATGCTTCACAGTAGGTATGGTGTTCTTTGGATGCAACTGAGCATTCTTTGTCTTCCAAACACGACGAGTTGAGTTTTTACCAAAAAGTTATATTTTGGTTTCATCTGACCATATGACATTCTCCCAATCTTCTTCTGGATCATCCAAATGCTCTCTAGCAAACTTCAGACGGGCCTGGACATGTACTGGCTTAAGCAGGGGGACACGTCTAGCACTGCAGGATTTGAGTCCCTGTGGGCGTAGTGTGTTACTGATGGTAGGCTTTGTTACTTTGGTCCCAGCTCTCTGCAGGTCATTCACTAGGTCCCCCCGTGTGATTCTGGGATTTTTGCTCACTGTTCTTGTGATCATTTTGACCCCACGGGGTGAGAACTTGCATGGAGCCCCAGATCAAGGGAGATTATCAGTCATCTTGTATGTCTTCCATTTCCTAATAATTGCTCCCACAGTTGATTTATTCAAACCAAGCTGCTTACCTATTGCAGATTCAGTCTTCCCAGCCTGGTGCAGGTCTACAATTTGTTTCTGGTGTCCTTTGACAGGTCTTTGGTTTTGGCCATAGTGGAGTTTGGAGTGTGACTGTTTGAGGTTGTGGACAGGTATCTTAAATATACTGATAACAAGTTCAAACAGGTGCCATTAATACAGGTAACGAGTGGAGGACAGAGGAGCCTCTTAAAGAAGTTGTTACAAGTCTGTGAGAGCCAGAAATCTTGCTTGTTTGTAGGTGACCAAATACTTATTTTCCACCATAATTTGCAAATAAAGTCATTAAAAATCCTACAATGTGATTTTCTGGATATATTTTTCTCATTTTGTCTGTCATAGTTGAAGTGTACCTATGATGAAAATTACAGGCCTCTCTCATCTTTTTAAGTGGGAGAACTTGCACAATTGGTGGCTGACTAAATACTTTTTTGCCCCACTGTATATGATTTGTCCTCTTTGAATAAACCTATTTTTCTCCCCCTTATTTGATTTAGTCTGTTATTGAAGAGTAACATCAACTGCTAACACCATTGAGTAAGACATGAGGAATCTCCCAAAAATATCAAAGCCACCCAATAGACCTCCATGACAATCCCACCCCAACAACCAGTATACACTAACAGTTCTCTAAGTAGTATGAAGCTGCGACTTGGAGTATTGCTTCTCCATACTATGTAATGTATTCCCTGTGAATCTTGAGATGTTTTTTTCCCCCTGTTCAGAGAAATTAGGTCATTGAAGTAGTGTGCATTATTAACCATGAAGTAGTGTGAAAATACCACGTTATGACCGCTAGATGCCGTCGACACTCTTATCCTTTTTGCTGGTCTCTTGTATTTATTGAATAGATCACCCTCATTTTCTTTGCAACTTTGGGTAGAAAGCCAATAGGTTTGGGTTATGATGAAAATAAATTGTGTAGTCATCCTAACAATTTTAAGCCAGTCCTCCATGAAAGCAAATCAGTTCGTTGTTATCTGTGTCCAGGAAATGGAACCTTTGTGTGTGATTTATTCCCTTAAAAAAAATGTAGCGACCCAATTACAGTCTTGTCACATCGCTGCAATTCCTCAACGGGCTCGGGAAAGGCATTGGTCGGGTCATGCGTCTTCCCGAAACATGACCCGCCTAACCGCTCTTCTTAACAACCGCCAGCTGCACCAATGTGTTGGAGGAAACACTGTTCAACTGCTGGCCAAAGACAGCCTGCAGGCGCCCGGCCCGCCACAAGCAGTCGCTAGAATGCAATGAGCCAAGTAAAGCCCCCCGGCCAAACCCTTCCCTAACAAAATAATGTTACAGGAATGCTAATCATGTCTGTTACTAACTACAGGAATGCTAATCATGTCTGTTACTAACTACAGGAATGATTTCAGAACCATCTGAGATGGTGGGTGTCAATCCTCTTTCTTGTGCTTTTTGAGGTGGAACGACCCTGCGTCAAGGTCATGCTCCGTCTGTGTAATGTAGTGCTACGGTGATAGTCTAATGAAGAAAAAACGCACAGTAATGCTGCAAGGCTCTCTCCTCAGTGCTGCTGCCGTGTGGTATAGGTGAGAAGCCCTTATCACCAGGGCACACAGGACCCTTCATTCTCTCTATATGGAAATGTAGAGAACACAATACATCCCCTATTCCTGTTACACTCACCGTCCATGTGCCTGGAATACCACTTGCTCATCTATTCCCACCTGCAGCAGAGTGCTGTATTTGTTCTCAAGGCAGTCCATTAGACACAAGGCCTGTTGGTGAGATTGTGTAGCACCAAGGAAATGGGCTCTAAAAGGCATGACAGGATGGTGTTTCACAAAATGATTGCCTGGCAGCCAACTAAATATTGAACGAGTAGCAGGAGCGATATTGATCTCACCCACTTTTGTATTACGAAGTCGAATACTATTTTTTTTTTATTCTCTCTTGCCCTGCTCTTATTAAAAACTCTGGCTTTCTGGTAAGCGTTTTGTTGCGATGGCCCCAGAGATTTTGGGGAGGAGGTGGCAGTGACGAGGATTTATGTTATTTCATCAGGGCTCTCCAGAGCACTGTGACTGCTGTACTTAGAGATGCTTATTGTGTGATCCAACAATATCAGCCTCCAGACTGTAATATATCTCAGAGCACTGGGAGATTCCTTATCAGCTCTACAGCTCCACTACTGTAACCCACCTGCTCTCCAAAGGTCAAATCCCAGAGCAAATTAATGTAAGTATATAGCTGATAACCATACGTTTAACCAGTGCGTGGAGATGGGGGTGTTTGTAAATTGTAACTGTAAGCCCACAGCATTCAATTAAGCTCTGGATGCTAGTAATCAATCTCAAATCAAGAAATGTTTCAGTATGTGAATCGCAGACAAGTAAAGAGGCCTTTCTCTGTGGGGCATGCTGTTTAAAGAACTCTAATCAGGGACAGTGGTTTGTGATGAAGAAATGAGTGTGGAGAACACTTAAATATATGCACAGGCTTGGCTTAGGCAGGATTACAGGCAGCGAATGCGAACAGTTCTGTAAAGTACTTAAGTAAAATTGGTTTAATGTACTAAAGTAGTTTTTTGGGGTATATGTACTTTACTATTTATATTTTTGACAACCTTGTACTTTTAGGGCCTGTGTACTACTGCCCGCACCATGCAGTGAAACACCGATTGCCTTTCATTTTCAATTTCATCGGTAGAGAATGTGAAACGTGTTATTGAAAGTTCATTATCCAAGTGTTATAAATGCATAGGACCTGCATTATAAATTGTGTGTGTGTGTGTGTGTGTGTGTGTGTGTGTGTGTGTGTGTGTGAGAAAGGGGTAAGAACAGAGTAGCAGGGAAGTCTGCATTTGATTTAATGAATTACAGTGCTGCTACTCTGGTCATCACAATTACATATTGTCTCTAGCGGTGCTGTGCCCTCTATGTAGCCAGTTCAGATGCGGGAAGAGTTCACTGACAGCTGATATAACCGAAAGGATTGTAGGAGAAGGGGACGAGGGATGAAGTAAAGGAGACGAGGGGTGAAGTGATGGGGAGAGACTGTTATTGAGAAAATAAGGTAGTTAAAGAGTTCAACAGAGTTTTCAAATCTGTGTGTGTGGCCTCACCTGGTGTCCACACTAAGTAATATATAATATAATAATAATATAGTGGCTGCAGAGTATTTTATTCTTAAAAACATACACAGACACACAAGGACAAACAATATAGGGTAGTTATACAAATAATGACGTGTCTTACTATTCTGCATGGTTGGTCCTCTTGCCTGTTATTAGAAGGTGGGAGGAGCCACAGTTACACACCTGAGCCTGCTTATTGCACAACACAATCCATCAGTCCAATTTGATAAATAAGTGGGGGTTATAGGGTGGCTAATTGTTCCCCCAAAAGAGATATGGGTGACACTATGTGTTTGTACAGACATCACCCTTACCCAAACCAAGCCCTTACCTGAGAAGTAGAAATCCAAGGGAGATAAACTGGGATTTGAATTAATGCAGTTGATATAGTGAAGTAAATTGAAGAATACTCTTATTGCAATGGGGATGGCTCTTAAAAGAGCCTTTGGTTGTGCATCGTGTAGTCTTTGGTGTTGCCAGGGAACAGCACCCTCTTTGAAGTAGGAGGTGAAGATCCTCCGCACACGGAATGCCTTCTGTGCTGCGTTGTTGGCCCCGTCCTTGAAACATCCTGCAGAGCAGTAGACCTCTCCTCTGGCACACGGCGGCGGGCTGCAGGTCCCCTCCTGGTCCTCGTGTCCATCCTCATGAAGTTGTGCGGGACACAAGTAGCCTTCACACACGCCTGAATTCCCCCATGAGGCAGTCCCAGATGGCCCTGGTCACCCAACCGTGCAGTGCTCTGCACTGGAACTGTGAGCAATCCTTTTAAAGGACTCTCCAGTTGTAAGGTTGGAATATGGAAGATGTCATTGTTAGACTTTTACTTCATCGGGTCATTGTGGATTACTATATCTCTTATAACAAATCATGGTAACATTAGATGCATGTGCACACGTGCATGTACAACAGCAGGCTTATATCAAGGATAGCATCACACAT
Source organism: Oncorhynchus keta (assembly GCF_023373465.1). Taxonomy (NCBI): domain Eukaryota; kingdom Metazoa; phylum Chordata; class Actinopteri; order Salmoniformes; family Salmonidae; genus Oncorhynchus; species Oncorhynchus keta. Next base: position 35,752,282 of record NC_068430.1, on the reverse strand, counting down.
GAATACATAAATACCACTTGAAGCTTGATGAAGAGTTGGTCATTTGAATCAGCTGTGTACAATAGTGCTAAGGAAAAAACAAAAATGTGCACCCCTTCGAGTCCCCAGGACCAGGACTGAGAACCACTGCTCTTCATTGGGACCTTTTCATCTGCAGACAGGCCTTAGCAGCTCTCTGTATCTGAGGACAGAAAACATCACAAAGACTTCATTGCTTAAATTAGACAGCACTGAATATTATGTTACTATTATCTCTTTCCTTACTTCTAGGGACGGGAACTACACTATCCAGAATAGCAAATCAAATCACATTTATTTATATAGCCCTTCGTACATCAGCTGATATCTCAAAGTGCTGTACAGAAACCCAGCCTAAAACCCCAAACAGCAAGCAATGCAGGTGTAGAAGCACGGTGGCTAGGAAAAACTCCCTAGAAAGGCCAAAACCTAGGAAGAAACCTAGAGAGGAACCAGGCTATGTGGGGTGGCCAGTCCTCTTCTGGCTGTGCCGGGTGGAGATTATAACAGAACATGGCCAAGATGTTCAAATATTCATAAATGACCAGCATGGTCGAATAATAACAAGGCAGAACAGTTGAAACTGGAGCAGCAGCATGGCCAGGTGGACTGGGGACAGCCAGGTGGACTGGGGACAGCAAGGAGTCATCATGTCAGGTAGTCCTGGGGCTCAGGTCCTCCGAGAGAGAGAAAGAAAGAAAGAGAGAATTAGAGAGAGCATATGTGGGGTGGCCCGTCCTCTTCTGGCTGTGCCGGGTGGAGATTATAACAGAACATGGCCAAGATGTTCAAATGTTCATAAATGACCAGCATGGTCGAATAATAGTAAGGCAGAACAGTTGAAACTGGAGCAGCAGCATGGCCAGGTGGACTGGGGACAGCAAGGAGTCATCATGTCAGGTAGTCCTGGGGCTCAGGTCCTAATAGCCTACTCTCCCTTCTTTGACAGTTGGCGCTGCTATCCTTTCACCCTTCATCAGTGTTAGCTAGTTACCTACAATGATAGATACATCACGGTAGCTAATAGGATGTTAGGTAGCTGGTGATATTGAACTAAGTTTCGATACAGAATGTATTTGTACCTTTTATTTAACTAGGCAAGTCTGTTAAGAACAAAGTCTCATTTTCAATGATGGCCTAGGAACAGTGGGTTAACTTCCTTTTTCAGGGGCAGAACGACAGAGTTTTACCTTGTCAGCTCAGGGATTCGATCTGGCAACCTTTCGGTCTTAAGTCCAATGCTCTAATCACTAGACTTCCTGCCGATTGACATGGTAATAAACCAATACTATTGGAGACAAGTTGAAAAAACGGACCCCTTTGACGCTGTGCGTTAAAATGCGCCATGTCACGACGAAACGTACGGCACTTATTATTAAATTCAGTCAGTTGGTATCAAGGGACGAAACGTACGGCACTTATTATTACATTCAGTCAGTTGGTATCCAGGGACGAAACGTACGGCACTTATTATTAAATTCAGTCAGTTGGTATCAAGGGGCATTATTACATTCAGTCAGTTGGTATCCAGGGACGAAACGTACGGCACTTATTATTAAATTCAGTCAGTTGGTATCAAGGGACGAAACGTACGGCACTTATTATTACATTCAGTCAGTTGGTATCAAGGGACGAAACGTACGGCACTTATTATTACATTCAGTCAGTTGGTATCAAGGGACGAAACGTACGGCACTTATTATTACATTCAGTCAGTTGGTATCAAGGGACGAAACGTACGGCACTTATTATTACATTCAGTCAGTTGGTATCAAGGGACGAAACGTACGGCACTTATTATTACATTCAGTCAGTTGGTATCCAGGGACGAAACGTACGGCACTTATTATTACATTCAGTCAGTTGGTATCAAGGGACCTAAACGTACGGCACTTATTATTAAATTCAGTCAGTTGGTATCCAGGGAAGAAACGTCGGCACTTATTATTAAATTCAGTCAGTTGGTATCAAGGGGCGAAACATGGCACTTATTATTACATTCAGTCAGTTGGTATCCAGGGACGAAACATGGCACTTATTATTAAATTCAGTCAGTTGGTATCCAGGGACCGGGTGATGGCACTTATTATTACATTCAGTCAGTTGGTATCCAGGAAACGTTACTTATTATTACATTCAGTCAGTTGGTATCCAGGGACGAAACGTATGGCACTTATTATTAAATTCAGTCAGTTGGTATCCAGGGACGAAACGTACGGCACTTATTATTAAATTCAGTCAGTTGGTATCCAGGGACGAAACGTACGGCACTTATTATTAAATTCAGTCAGTTGGTATCCAGGGACCAAACGTGGAAATTCAGTCAGTTGGTATCCAGGGACGAAACGTTTATTAAATTCAGTCAGTTGGTATCCAGGGACGAAACCTGTCAGTTGGTATCCAGGGACCGAAACGTCCCACTTATTATTAAATTCAGTCAGTTGGTATCCAGGGACGAAACGTATGGCACTTATTATTAAATTCAGTCAGTTGGTATCCAGGGATCTCATTCAGTCAGTTGGTATCAAGGGACGGAGTGGCACTTATTATTACATTCAGTCAGTTGGTATCCAGGGACGAAACGTACGGCACTTATTATTACATTCAGTCAGTTGGTATCCAGGGACGAAACGTACGGCACTTATTATTACATTCAGTCAGTTGGTATCCAGGGACGAAACGTACGGCACTTATTATTACATTCAGTCAGTTGGTATCCAGGGACGAAACGTACGGCACTTATTATTACATTCAGTCAGTTGGTATCAAGGGACGAAACGTACGGCACTTATTATTAAATTCAGTCAGTTGGTATCAAGGGACGAAACGTACGGCACTTATTATTACATTCAGTCAGTTGGTATCAAGGGGCGAAACGTGTGCCAGGAAAACATTCCCCACACCATTACACCACCACCACCAGCCTGTACCATTGACACCCGGGATGATGAAGCCATGGACTTATGCTGCTTACACCAAATCCTGACTCTGCCATCAGCATGACGCAACAGGAACCAGGATTCGTCGAACCAGGCAATGTTTTTTCCACTCCTCAATTGTCCTGTGTTGGTGATCGCGTGCCCAGTGGATCACCTGTCCATTGATCTCATCTTGTTTTTAGCGGGTAGGAGTGGAACCCGGTGTGGTCGTCTGCTGCAATAGCCCATCCGTGACAAGGACCAACGAGTTGTGCGTTCTGAGTTTCCATTCTGCACACCACTGTTGTACTGCGCCGTTATTTGCCTGTTTGTGGCCTGCCTGTTAGTTTGCGCGACTCTTGCCAACGAGCTGTTTTCACCCACAGGACTGCCTCTGACTGGAAGTTTTTTTTTATTTCACCATTCTCAGTACAACCTATACTGTCATCGCGTGAAAAGCCCAGGATGCCCGTTTCTGAGATCCTGGAACCGACAATCATACCACATAAGTCACTTGTTTTTCCCATTCTAATGTTCAATCGAACCATATTTTTATTTATTTTATTTCACCTTTATTTAACCAGGTAGGCTAGTTGAGAACAAGTTCTCATTTGCAACTGCGACCTGGCCAAGATAAAGCATAGCTGTGTGAACAGACAACACAGTTACACATGGAGTAAACAATTAACAAGTCAATAACACAGTAGGAAAAAAAAGGGGAGTCTATATACAATGTGTGCAAAAGGCATGAGGAGGTAGGCGAATAATTACAATTTTGCAGATTAACACCTGGAGTGATAAATGATCAGATGGTCATGTACAGGTAGAGATATTGGTGTGCAAAAGAGCAGAAAAGTAAATAAATAAAATCAGTATGGGGATGAGGTAGGTAGCAAAATGTTTTAAAAGATATGCGAAGAAAAATATGTATAATTTTTTTTTTTTTTAAACGATATATACAAGGGACACGACACGACGTCTGACTGCTACGCCATCTTGGATTCTTTCATGTGTTGTGTGGACCCCTGGAAAGTAGCTGCTGCTTTTGCAACAGCTAATGGGGATCCTAATAAAATACCAAAATCGTCTGAGACCAGGCTGGACAGTGCTCTGACACAATAGTTTTCCCTGTCAACAGGCAGATCAGATGGTTTCCCAATGATCTAATACCACTGTCATCTGTATGTGTGTGTAAATGGGTTAAGAGTCAGTCTGTCGGAGTCTCCTGGCAGATTTGAGTGCAGATGCGGATTGTATCTAACATTGAGAGGGCACTTCAGACTTGTGGTGATAGGTATTTTATCTACTTTGTGTGTACTTGTTAAGTGAATAGTTTATATTGATGGGGGTAAATAAACAGATTGCACCAATACCATTTAATAATGTGGTTATAACCAGTGGTGGAGAGTTAGATGCCTGAAATCCTCTGACCCTAGACTTGATGAAAGTCCTCCTAGTTTTTAATCTGACAGCTGTGTCTGTATTCTGACCCGTGTGTGTTGTCCCTGTCAGCTACCTGAATGACCTGGAGAGGATAGCCAAAGCAGACTACATCCCCACACAGCAGGATGTGCTGCGGACCAGAGTGAAGACCACTGGCATTGTGGAGACACACTTCACCTTCAAAGACCTACACTTTAAGTGAGTGGACCACTGACTTCCCTGGTGTGTGTGTGTGTGTGAGCGTGTGTGTGTGTGCTTGTGTGTCGGGGCACCAGTTCCCTATTGTGAATCAAAGGTTCCTCATTCATATTCTGATATGCATTGTTCTAGCAGAAAGCAGTGATTTAGTTTCTGTCTGTTGATAGTGAATGTGAGATGGGTAACCTGATCCTGCCTCATAAGTTAGCTTCAGGATCTGGTTCATTTTGAACCCACTGCCCGCACCACTGCCCAAACTCAAAGGAAACCTCCGTTTCTTTCCTCTGTCTTTGTTCTTCACGCCAAGGCACCATCTTGTCTGGTTGTTACGTTGAAAAGGCAATTTCCAGCTGACTGATCTGGTCTGGTTCTCTGTGTGTGTCAGTTTGTGTGTATGGTGGGGAAGTTGTGTGAAAAACTGATGGACTGGCCGGTTGCATGGCTGTTTGCAGGCTGGTTTATGTGTTCAATGGCAGTGGCTTCCGAAATCCGTGTTCATTTGAATGTGGGAATACTCTACATACATAGACATCTATTTGTACACCACCAACAACCCCACACAAATAACATGCCCTGCAGCAGTGTTAGCTAGTGTTTAGCTGGGCTGGTGGAATCAGGCTACAGTGAGTGATATTAGAGCTGATGAGAGCCCTGTTGAGGTGAGCACTACTCATTACAGCCCTGAATATTACAGCCCTATGTGTTTGCAGGCTTACACAACCCACTAACACATAGCATAGCAGCACTCCATTACATATGAAATTCACGCAAATATCAGCAGAATTTCTAGCAGGGCTGACAGTACAAAAAAGAATCTGACAGTCTGTCTGGTATCTGCCAAACAAGACTTCCATGCCACTGTCTCTGCATTTCCTCCTATTGTCTATTTTCAAACGCAACCTCCCTTGTGGTGATGATTAAACGGGCACCACAGCCGAGACTGGCACTTCCACAGCGGACATCTTCCCGGTCGGTTTGCTATGTCCTCATGAAGAAGTCATGCGGAGATGCATCGTGGCTACAAACAAACAAACCCAGATCCGCTCCCTCAGCGCCTCAGCCCCATCTGTCCTGTAACCACGGCAACTGCACTGTACAAAAATGGCGACAAAATGCCAGGGAAAATGGCATGCTCTGTGCAGCGAATGTGCTACGAGTACAGAGAGACCCTCAGGCCTCCCTTCACTGTGCCAATCCTGGTATAATGGAATGTGGGGGCTCCTCTAGGAATGTCACATCATCATGGTGCTTCCCTCTCATTAGTGTAATTATGGATCCCAATACAGAGGACATGAATGGCCCTTCAGAAAACCCATGAATCTGTGGAGCCAGCACCGTATTGTTTCCACCTTTCCACTTCTTCACAGTCTGCACTCATCAAATGAGATATAGGGTTAGACTAGAGGTTGTTCTGGGAGTTGGGGCTGGGCATACAGTACAGTACCACTAGTACCACTAGTAAACAGCAGTAAAAGGCTGCTTGTGTCCCTACAGAATGTTTGACGTGGGTGGTCAGCGTTCCGAGAGGAAGAAGTGGATCCACTGCTTTGAGGGAGTTACAGCCATCATCTTCTGTGTGGCCATGAGTGCCTACGATCTGGTGCTGGCTGAGGATGAGGAGATGGTGAGGCAGGAGATTGTTTTAAGTACCACTGACTGGATCTCTCTTATCCCTTTTTAATGCAGTTTTATTTCTAAAGGAAATGACCTCACATTAATTTTGAGTTGTCTTGATCAACTGGAATTAGATAATGTTTTGTTTTCATTCTCTCCCTTTAGAACCGTATGCATGAGAGCATGAAGCTGTTTGACTCCATCTGCAACAACAAGTGGTTCACAGAGACCTCCATCATCCTGTTCCTCAACAAGAAGGATCTGTTTGAGGAGAAGATCACACACAGCCCCCTGACCATTTGCTTCCCAGAGTACTCTGGTAAGACCACAACACAACTTGGAATCCCCTGAATGTTCCATGTTCTCTTGTAGTTGGCAGTGCTTTACGCTGAAATTCTCATGTCAGGCTAGGAGGTGTCGTTTTTACCAGTGAAAGGAGTCTAGTGGCAACAACCCCGTGAATCCCATCAGTAGAACAGATCCAACTTCTCCACCTGATACTAGTTTTCTCCTGACGCATACAGACTCCGTAGCACAACCATTCAAGTTCTATGGGCACAACAATCCTCTTAACCTCCTCTCCTGTGCCCAGGTCCCAACAAATTTGAGGAGGCGCAGGCCTACATCCAGACCAAGTTTGAGGATCTGAACAAGAAGAAGGACACCAAGGAGATCTACAGCCACTTCACCCAAGCCACCGACACCAAGAACGTTCAGTTTGTCTTTGACGCCGTCACCGACGTCATCATCAAGAACAACCTGAAGGACTGTGGTCTCTTCTAGAGCCTGAGAAATAGTCAAGGTCAGCTTCTACATAAATGCACAGAAACCAGCTAGTTAATGTGTTTTGAATGAAAACTTTAAGGTTCATTTTGGATGCATTAACCTCTCCCTCTCTCTGTGTTCCCTCCGATTACTTGAACAGCTCTGACTATAAGGAAGTTTGGAAGAAAAACGTTGTGAAGGAATGCACTGGCCCACCACAATTTCTGCTTTGCTCTGCTTTTGTTAAAGGCACCTAAGAGACTGAGAACTCGGAGAGCATTGCAGAATTTCAACGATTGCTGATCCAGTTGCTCGTATTGTTAACTCTTTGGGCTAAGACCACAAATCAAACATTTGTTATTTGTTTTTTTTCTTAGTTTATTTTTAATTATTAGAGGCATTGGAAAAGGTTTTCATATAAATGCGTTCATTTTACTTTAGGAAATGTGATGTGCAGTGCAAATTCTATTCAACTTTTAATCGCATAAAGCTTATTTTGTAAAAGAAGAACGTGCATGGATAGAGATTATGAATGGGAAAAGGAAGTGCTTTTTTTTTTATCATGTTTACATATGTTCCTCATTCATAGCCAAACCGCATATTTTTCCTGCATGACTCGAGATGGCAAATATATTCGCTCTGTAATCTGCACAGAATATTTTAACATTCCTTTTACAAAATCTAAATAAAAATATTAAAAAGTAAAACAAAAAAACCTTCACAACCAGGGGAAGGAATGGCAACAAATTCTAACTGATTTAAAGTATGTATGTACCTAACATTATTTTTTATAATACCAACTCCATGTCTTTTGCAGTATGTTTGTGCCTTCACTTAAGTTTACAGCCAATTCATAGATATGCTTTTATCAGTACTGTTTGACCCACTGTATGCCTACATTTCTCTTCCATTTTTCTCACACCATCTTAACGATAAATAGTGATCGAGGAAAGACTAAATCTAATTGGGAAAAAGTTAGTTTTGTGGTCAATATTAAAATGCTTTGAAAGTCTTAAATAATGATTTAATTTAAATACAAATAAAGATCATCTGATTTACTTGCTCTTGTGTTTTCCTACACATTATTTAGGTCATTTTCACATACTAACGGACAGGTTTTTCATAGAACACAACAGATCATTTCATTCAAATCAGGTTAGAGCTGTTGGTGTAATAAAACCAAAACAAACTGTTATTCCACACATTAGACAAAACAACGTACACAACATGACCAAAAGAAAATCTCATTTATAAATCATGGGCATTAACATGGAGTTGGTCCCCCTTTGGTGCTATAACAGCCTCCACTCTTCTGGGAATGCTTTCCACTACATGTTGGAACATTGCTGTGGGGACTTGCTTCCATTCAGCCACGAGCCATTAGTGAGGTTCGGCACTGATGTTGGGCGTTTAGGCCTGACACACAGTCGGCGTTCCTATTCATCCCAAAGGTGTTTGATGGGGTTGAGGTTAGGGCTCTGTGCTGGCCAATCAAGTTCTTCCACACTGATCTCAACAAATTATTTCTGTATGGATCTTGCTTTGTGCATGGGGGTATTGTCATGCTGAAACAAACTGTTGCCACAAATTTGGAAGCACAGAATCTTCTAGAATGTCATTATATGCTGTAGCAAAGCTTTCTCTTCACTTTAACTAATGGGCCGAGTCCGAACCATGAAAAACAGCCCCAGATCATTATTCCTCTTCCACCAATCTTTACAGTTGGCACTATGCATTGGAGCAGGTAGGGTTCTCCTGGCATCCGCCAAACCCAGATTTGTCCGTCGGACTGCCAGATGGTGAAGAGTGAATCGTCACTCCAGAGAACGTGTTTCCACTGCTCCAGAGTCTAAATGTGGTGAGCTTTACACCACTTCAGCCGATGCATGGTAATTTTAGACTTTTGTGTGACTGCTCGGCCATGGAAACTAATTTCATGAAGCTCCCGACAAACAGTTATTGTGCTGATGTTGCTTCCAGATGCCGTTTGGAACTCAGTAAGGAATGTTTCAACCGAGGATTGACTATTTATACGTTCTTCAGCATTCAGCGGTCCTGTTCTGTGAGCTTGTGTGGTCTACCACTTTGCGGCTGAGCCGTTGTTGCTCCTGGACATTTCCACTATACAATTACAGCACTTACAGCAGCTCTAGCAGGGGAAACATTTGATGAACTGACTTGTTTGGAAAGGTGGCATCCTATGACAGTGCCACATTAAAAGTCACTTAGCTCTTCAGTAATGCCATGCTACTGCCAATCTTTGTCCATGGACATTGCATGGCTTTTTGCTAGATTTTATACACCAATCAGCAACGGGTGTGGCTGAAATAGCCACATCTACTCATTTGAAGAGGTGTCCACATACTTCTGTGTATATATAAGGTATACTGTTGTTGATGCTGAACTACATGAGTACACACACAGGAATAGTAATTAAGGAGTAGCCTACAACACAGCAGGTCAGCATGATTATGTATTAAATAGTACCTTTTAAAATATCACTCTTACAAACTTCAAATCGACCTTTAATTGAAATCACAATTATGCTAAAATGCCTGATTGCGCACCTACTATGAATCCACCTACTATGAATCCACCTAATATGAATCCACATAATATGAATCCACATAATATGAATCCACCTAATATGAATCCACCTAATATGAATCCACCTACTATGAATCCACCTACTATGAATCCACATCATATGAATCCTCTTCAGCTCCAGATGGTATAAACAGCACATAAATCAGTGCAGGTCGTTGATGGTAAGACTGGATGTCCCCTACAACCAACGCCGTTCACCAGTGGAAGAGTTGAACAGGTAACTGCGCCCTGAAACTAACAAAAAAACATGTTTTCCAATTACTTCTCACATTTTAGGCCTGAACCTCAAAACATTGGATTAATTCATATGCTTTGATAAATTGCAGAAGATGTTTAGCTTAATATGAATATTGGAACATTTTGGTGGTTTGTAAGCCCTTACCTGGATCTTGTGCCTTCCCATCAAACCTCTGAGAGAACAGAAATGACCGGTTAAATCTCTATTAAACCTGGACCCAATGCTGACTGTAACCCATAGTTTTCCATAGGCAATGGACACCTACCATCAGGTCGTCTGGTATGCTGACTTTAGACAGACTGAGGGTGCCATCTAGTGAGGCCTTGGAGAAACACATTCAGAGGTAAACCCATGCTGTTTCACATATCTATTCTCAGCAGGATGCAATTGGAAACCATTGATCCAACTTGCCTGGTCATTTTCACTGGCCCCATTTGGACTCACTTCTGTGTTCATTTTGCCGATCTCTTCCCTGCTCAGATAACATTACACAGTACGTTGTGAGTATGTGGGAAAAGGTTTAACAATGAATAATGGCTTATAATTCAAAACTTGGTTCTGTCATGGCACCCACGTCCTATTTGATGGAGGTTCAGGCTCATCTTTTGGACCCCAACCATAGACGCTGCAGGCATAAACATACAATTCCTATTATGGACTGTTACAATAACCTAAACCCCGCTGAAAACCCTGCTGCGTCCATGGGAGAGCAGATCTTGTAAACTCTACAGTGAGCGGATTAACTGAACAGAGGTTGTCAAGGACCAGAGTTAGGCAACCAGATGAGCAGACTTGTGACCAGCAGGAGCAGGACGCCGGTAACCGTCACCACAGCAACAAACCAAGGCTCTGGATCCCAGTAGTCTGACATCACTGTGACCACCTGTGAAGGTTTATCCTAGAGGGACAGCAAAGATATGATACAGTCTCTTGTTGTAAAAGGTTTTCCTTCATATGCAGTAGCTGTGTTATAGTGGTGTGTACCATGTCTCTACAAGGCTGATCTTACTGTAGTGGTAGTAGTAGTAGTAGGAACAGTAGTGGTCCAGGGAACTATGTAGATGTAGGCCACAGCCTCAGTGTGATGCCTGCCATCCGACACAGAGATGGTGACTTCAAACATGGTGCGGTCATAAACCCCATCCACCACGTAGGAGAACACGTTTTTGGAGACGAGACTCAACCCGGTCATCAGAAACCGTTCCACTGCAGCACCTGTCGTGAATGAAATCACACGTGCTCAGATATGCAAACATACTTTTAACAACAAATCTTTAGTTGACTTAGCCTGAGTGTGGGGTGGGAAATTTTGGTGTAAACTGAAACATATACTCAGTGACACACACACTGTGTACCGTTAGTGATGGTAGCTGTTAGTCTGTCGCTGTCTGTATCAGCACAGCTGAGTGAGAGGATGGGGAGTTGATTAGAGAAGGTGGAGAAGATGGTGGACTCATAGGAGATTGGGTCACACACTGGAGCATTATCATTCACATTCTGAACAGAGAGAGGATGGAATGGATACACAGTAATCATTAGTTTTCACAATTTACATCCAAAACCATTTTTAATCTATGGTATTATATGGATAAATATCTGAAATTATGTACTCTGTTATCCTGTACTAGATACATGTACAATGGTGCTTTAGCTCTCTGTCCATTCCTCACCTCCACTTGTACGGTGATGTCCACTGTTCTTCTCTTGCGGTTGGTACGGTCCATATCCTGCTCATAATCCTCAGCATGAACCCCCCACTACATACACCTGCTGCTCCTCAAAGTCCAGCTCTCCGCCCAGATACAGCTCCCCTGGGGAGAGAGATGCAACATATTTATGGATGTTAAATGTTAACTAAGAATCTTAAGCTGATCCCTGTGTGCTCAGCTGTAGCCTCACCTCCCTCAGGGTCAATAGTGAACATGGTGTCTCCTGTAGTGATTGAGTAGCGGATGTTGTCAAAGGGCCAGTCTGTGTCTCTGGCCACCACCGTCCCCACTGCAGTACCAGGCCTGGTGCCCTCTGGGACACTGAAGAACAGTCTGAAACACTGGATCATGTTCATTGACTGGGGTCACACTGACCAGCACCTGGGCTGGATACGGAGAGAAACAGTGTTATGCTGCCACCCTATAACTTCGAAGTAAACTGCCACGTATATTAGATGATGGGGTACTGTATATATGGCACACACAGGGAACAACACAAAGTGAACTGACATGTGAGAGGAGGGGTGCCTATGTCCGTAGCCAAGATGGTGGCCTCATACTGGAAGTTATTGGTGGCCATCTCAGCAGAGTCGTAGTTCAGTGTGTTGCTAACCTGGCAGACAGATTGAATTGAGCCCTGACTTTATCAAGACATCCACTCGAATAGTAATAGTACATCAAGTATTATGCATGGTTAAATCATTATCATGGTTACCCGGAGCTGTCCGTCTTTGAGGCGGAATTTGAGCAGTGATTATCTGTTATCGACAAGTGTGAGAGACACACTCTGGTTGCTGACGTCAATGTCAACACGGGTCAGTGAGCCCAGGCTGCTGCCCACCTCAATGGTCTCTGACACCTCCAGCCTACAACACCAACAGGACACACGGTCTGTGTTCAATCTGGCAAACTGCTGTTCTATTTGCATTTTCAAAACCATTTACGGAAAAGGATGACATTATTGAGCTGTTTAAATTCAATTGGATTATTAGACTGCATTTCTAGAAACATCTGTTTTATTTGAGCTAATATGTATAAGAATAATTAACGTCACACACTGCATAAGAGCCTTTTCCCAGACCCAAATGGGATTTCTCTGCACTGATTAAAAGCAGTAATTCAGACCTAATTATCTCCAACCTCTGTCCAATAATGCATATCATCATTCATAAATAGGCTGTAGTGATAATGATAGTGGGTGTGAAGTAGGTCATACAGACTGGGTGGTCATTCATTTGTAATGAAGGAGACTGCATCTTAATGATGCTTGTCCTAATGACCACCATTACTCTAACACTACATCCCTATATCCTCTCGACGCCAATCCCCCCCCCCGTGAATCAGGCTTTAGGAAACTGTGGTCTGGACCCCAGTTCTAGGAGTTATAGTTATGGTCACGTAACATGGTCATGGAAAACTCCAGGCCATAGACATGACCTATTTATTACATGATGTCCTTGATGTAATCTATCAAAGATATACATATAGGGCTGATTTTAGTCAGGTGCCCAGTGATCCAGTAGAGTCCTGTTACTTACACAAACACTGAGGGGGAGCAGAAGGGTGGGAACTCATTGACATCCAAAACGTTGACCGTGACAGTGGCGGTAGCGGAGCGTTCCATTGCCACGCTGTAGGCTCTGACCAATAGAACACTTTGGGCCAGGGCCCGCTCTGCCTCCAGGTCCAGGTTATAGGCTGTTCTGATGACACCGTCCTCTGATAGGATAAGAGACAGGAAGAGAGACAGTTCAACACTTCGGGGGCAAATCCTCCACTGTTAGAAGATGTATTAATCGACCAAATGACACTGTATAAACTGTACACAGTAGATTACCGTAGAATGCACAGTAAAATACCATACATTTGTTTTACAGCATATTGTAAGACCTTTATGTAATTTCAACAGTAAAATACTGTAAAATGGACAGTAAAACACCATAAATGTGTTTACAGTATTAATGATGGTGCATTGTGGGAAAATGTGAGCGGGTAATGAGTCTCTGGCTCATTAATATATTAAGGGGTGCCTTGTAAGGGGCTATATTTGTAGCACCCATGAGTGAGAATGCTGTGCCACCACAGAATGAAGTAAATACTGTATTTTCGGAATTCTACAAACAATGTCCTGAAATTCTACAGTAACCAATTGCTGCCAGTAATTTACTGTAATTCAGAATACAATATCATACCTAATCTTTGGAGTGCCAAAAACCTTTTGAACACCAGTGGGTGCATGGTATTGTTGTTTCTCAGTCATTAACATTATTTTGAGGCTATATTTGTTGCACCCGTGAGTCCTGTACCAATTTAAGTGATATTTAGTAGTAGTTTCCTCAGAATTAAATGTACATAGGGAACAGATCATTTTTCACTGATGTAAATGTACATAGGGAACAGATCATTTTTCACTGATGTAAATGTACATAGGGAACAGATCATTTTTCACTGATGTTGAGGATTTACGCAAAGAAAACGTTGAAATCTCAAATGATGATTCAGCCATTTATGCATCTCAATGCATAGAGGATATTACAAAAACATTGATTTTCATCACATAAAATTGGTGAGATAAGCATTAGAAAATACAAACCTCTACCAATCTTGAAATGGGGATAATCTTTCACAAAAGTGTAGAGTGCATCAGGGAGGGTGAGGTTATCTCTGACAGTAGCTACAATATCCTCGGGTCCTTGGTTCTCAAAGATGGACACATTCTGGGAAACAAGACTGACAAGAGAGCTGGGTTAACCACACTTTTAACATTTAAATCTGCTCAACACAATATTGTATCATAAGCCCTATAAATGAGACCTCTTTGGACTGGGAGTGAGAGATAAACATTACGAAGGCAAGGCATCATTCTGTTGAACTCACAGCAGATCCAGAGGAGGGTTGTAGACTTTCAGCACCTTGATCCTGACTGTCCCAGTACAGTTAGCCCCTTGTTTGTCTCTCACAACCACAGACAGCATCAACTCCTGTTCAACAGCATCACACGAGGAGGAAGTCCTTCTGATAAAAACAAACTTCTGAAACATGTGTTTATACATAAAGGTATACATAATATCACACCCTCACCCTTGGTCCTGTGTGGTAATCAAATGGGTGGCTTGAGATGATGCTGCCGCCTCCACTGATGTGGAACTGTCCTTCGGAGGAGTTGGGTCATGAGGTAGTGTGTTTATTACAGAGAGTGTGTCATTGCGGTCTGCGTCGGAGGCCAGGACAGTGTAGAGAGTCACAGGAACAGGAAGGTTCTCTGGGACATGAACCTCAACTCCTGTACACAAACACTTATCAGACCATCTACTCATTACAACGTCCCTCGACAATACACTGACCTTATAACATAGCAATAACATCGTAATAAACATGTAATAGCCTTGTAAACAGTGTTTAATGTATGTGTAGTGGTTGAGGTGAGGTTGTGTTACCAGGCAGCCGGAGCAGAGGTTCACACTGTGGTGTGTTGTTCTCCTCCACCACTGATATGGAAGGTCTGCTCTGCACGGCCTGATGAGGTGACCAGGCTCAGACGAACAGTCACCATGCTGGCCTTCTCATAGTCCAGAGAACCGTTCAACACTATCTACACATGTACACAATATTAGATGCAAAACATTTATCTTTACTAATGTCTCGTTTGTTCACGTGCAAAACAGAGGTTAGGATTGAACTGTGATCTGGACATAACCCTAGAGTTATGGTTGTGGTTGAGGATTGGGGTTGTAGTTGTCGTAAGGCCAGGGTTATTGTTGTGGTCGAGGCTTAGGGTTGTAGTTGTAGTTGAGGCTAGGGTTATGGTTGAGCTGCGATGTGGACATGAAGCTGGGGTTAGGGTTGAGACGGGCTGTGGACATGAAGCTGGGGTTAGGGTTGAGACTAGGGTTGAGCCGGGCTGTGGACATGAAGCTGGGGTTAGGGTTGAGACTAGGGTTGAGCCGGGCTGTGGACATGAAGCTGGGGTTAGGGTTGAGACTAGGATTGAGTCGGGCTGTGGACATGAAGCTGGGGTTATGGTTGAGACTAGGGTTGAGCCGGGCTGTGGACATGAAGCTGGGGTTAGGGTTGAGACTAGGGTTGAGCCGGGCTGTGGACATGAAGCTGGGGTTAGGGTTGAGACTAGGGTTGAGCCGGGCTGTGGACATGAAGCTGGGGTTAGGGTTGAGACTAGGGTTGAGCCGGGCTGTGGACATGAAGCTGGGGTTAGGGTTGAGACTAGGGTTGAGCCGGGCTGTGGACATGAAGCTGGGGTTAGGGTTGAGACTAGGGTTGAGTCGGGCTGTGGATATGAAGCTGGGGTTAGGGTTGAGACTAGGGTTGAGCCGGGCTGTGGACATGAAACTGGGGTTAGGGTTGAGACTAGGGTTGAGCCGGGCTGTGGACATGAAGCTGGGGTTAGGGTTGAGACTAGGGTTGAGCCGGGCTGTGGACATGAAGCTGGGGTGAGGGTTGAGCCGGGCTGTGGACATGAAGCTGGGGTTAGGGCTGAGACTAGGGTTGAGCCGGGCTGTGGACATGAAGCTGGGGTTAGGGTTGAGCCGGGCTGTGGACATGAAGCTGGGGTTAGGGTTGAGCCGGGCTGTGGACATGAAGCTGGGGTTAGGGTTGAGTCGGGCTGTGGACATGAAGCTGGGTTTAGGTTAGAATGTTTTTTCTTTTAATTACGTCTTCATCAGTATAAAAAGCAGATGAGAATAAAGATGCCTGAGAACTGATATTTGACCAAATTGGCTGTTCTGACCTGGACATTGAAGATACCAGAAACGTTAGTAGGGTTGACGATGGGCGTCTCAAACACTGCTAACTCTGGGTTGACAGAGAGGATGTTGACTGTGGGGAGAAGACTGGAGCTCTGCACCTGAAACTCCACCACCACTCTCCTGGGACGGGTGCTCTCCGATACAGACACAGAGGCAGGGAGGCCTATGAACCCTAGAGGGAGCCACAGCACAGTCCGCGCGGCTCAAATCTAAACAGAACAATCAGAGCTCCTGTCCAAATCGAATCACATTGTATTTATCACATCTGCCGAATACAACTGGTGTAGACTTTACAGTGAAATACTTGTTTACAAACCTTTCCCAATTATGCAGAGTTTAAAAGATAATACAAAATTAAATAGTAACTTACACAAGGAGTAAAATAAATACACAATAATTTAGCTAAATACAGGGAGTACCAGTACCAGAATACACCACTGCACTGAATATAAATATGTAGTGTAGTAGGGCATAGCTACTGATATACTGTCATATTTTACATGGTGTAATAGACTACTGTACAGGGAGAAAGAGCAAGACAGGGGGATTAATAAACTATATTTATTCAATGGTATTAGAAATACAAGATGAATGGCTTTAGCACACAGCAGTGCACTGGGGAGCACTGCAGACACACAGTTAGACACAAACTCCTTTACTGACAACAAACACAGGTAACTCACCAGTCGCTATGGAAACACACGCTCCTTTGGACCATGAACAGCACAGAATAAGATTAATTAATGAGAGCACTTGATTGATTTGGTTGCAAGCATTTGAAGTGTATCTCATCAGACTATTGACTTCACAACATTGTACAACTGTGGCAGTATAAAATCAGGTTCCATGGTACATCTCCACTACATATACAAAATGTAATAGTCTCAACTTGTTTCGGAAGTCCTATTTTCAATTGATAGAGAAATGTGGGCTTTTAGTTATGATGTCCATCTACAGCTTGTCCATCGGAATAGATTCATGAAGACACTTCAACATTTTCAGCCCGAGTACCCATTCCTCGATACTTTGATACTTCGATACTCGATATTTCCAACTGATGCAAGATGTGAGATGGCGTCGACAGAGAGGGCTACCTCGCTTCTAGTCCTTAGGAAACTTTTACAAGCATTTCGCTACACTTGCAATAACATCTGCTAACCATGTGTATGTGACCAATGAAATTTGATTTCAAAGATGTATGTTATAGATAGTTCTTAACGAACTCACCGGTCAAAATGTGAAGCTGTAAAAAAGGTGTTGGGAGCAGTAGACAGAGGAGATTGTAGACACCCATAGCTGGAGGTTAAGGCTGGTGTCGTTGACTGGGAAAGCTGATTAACTGGACTGTGTAGAACTGGGAAGACCTAGTAGAGCTAGTAAGGCTGTGTGTTCTGTGTTCTTCAGCCCTGGTTACCAAACAAACATACCCCTCCTCGGATGTAAAGTGCATGACCATATCAACTCTGCCTGGTCCTGACACATTTATGATCCTAAAGTCAAAATGAACTGATAACATGTTGTGTTGAGTAAAGAGACTGGGCAACATGTGAAAACTACATAGCAACACATGTATACTGACTGACACATTAGATATGCTCTGTAAACCAAGCAGGGAGAAGGAAATGCCTGGATGTTCCTAAAATGAATTCACATTTCAATCCGTCATCGTGCAGTAATGGTCAAAAGCACACTCAAAGAGGCAGAGTGTAATTACTTAGGCCTAATGCATCTAGATAAAAACAGACATAATTGATCCAAAATGTATGGGCAGAGGCATTTACAGCTGCTATTATGTACATAGAAAGGTTTATCATTGAGGTGTGCAGTTGTTAATGGACAGAGACATTATTCAATTATGAAGAGGGACCTTTTTATAGAAAGCAGAGGCCCTTTCACAAAAACACACAAAAGACCCTAAAAGCAAAGATGGGAACATCTTGTGAATTACTTAATTCACACTGACACAATAATACACACATGCCACATCATTATAAAATCAGCCCCATGGGCACTATAAAGATGTCAATGAGGAAGCTGGGGCTGGTTTAAGTAGGCCACATTAGAAGTAGGTCTACTTAGTAAAACACCAATTACCGGACAGAGTTGTCAGGCATCTGGAGAACGAGGTTATATATTTGATTTTGCACTGTATGGGAAAATATGTATGGACTAAATAAACTACTTACTTCCCCCCCCAAAACAACAAGTTGCAGAAGCAGGTTGAGACATGCCATGTGGGATGCACTCTACACAGTCTGGTCACATCATGGTTGATGAGATGTGTACATCTGCACATGAATAGTAAGACTATCAAATGCGGATTTGTCCAATTAACAGTGAACAATTGTACATTGATCACCTTAAAACTGACATGAATAACAATACATTACTAGAATGTTGCAAATGGGTACCGATGACCCATTGACAGTAGATGATAATCTCCTGCTCAGTGGCGTTCTGTACATTACAGCATCTATCTCACTAGATGGCGACAGATGTGGACCTATACAATTCTATTCCTGTAGCAACCTTCAGGTGCTATAATTTTCAAATATTTAATGAATCTGTCATTTCAGCAATATTTGCTGCACAATATACTTAAAGAGGCAATCTGCAGAACCTAAAATATAAGCTTGTTTTACTCCAATGTTTGTAAACAAAGGACATGTAAACTAATACCATACCGACTGAAAACATGGTTAAAACTATAATTTGAATATTATGGATGGTCAGTCCTTGCATAGCTCTGTCTATGAATTTGATGGTGGTTACATTTCTCCAGCCCCATCCCTTAGCTTTTTACCAAAACAGGGGAATGGAAAAGTATTTGTTATTGTGTCAACTTGGTGCTTCAAAGCACTTCCATGTATGGTATTTAATGTACTTATACTGTAGATTACATTCTGTTGGAGCCTCCACAATATAGGGAACATTTGAAAATGTTTTCAGGGCTGATTTCATTTTGACCAGTCTGTTTGCTGGCATACTGTAAAATATTTTCAATCCTTCAAGTAAAAATCATCAGCAAGAGCACAATGCAGCCTCACATATTTTAAAGATTTAACTGTTTCCCATTTGGATTGCTGGTTCCGCAAGGTTCTCCCAGAGACTAATCCTTGTGACTAATTGAACTCATGTGACCTCAGGGACCAACCTGAACTCAGGGATAGATGTAACATAGTAAATGTAAATCTGGGACACTCCAATTAGTATGATATGCTATGTTTCATATAGTATGTATTAATTTCTGGATGTCCATCATCCATTTCAAATTATATGTTAAGAATTGCAATTCGTATGATATGTTATGAAATTCAATTAGTACAATATGTTATGAAATGCAAATCGTACAATGAGCAAAGTGTATGATATGTTACGAATTCAAATTTGTTGTGGCTACCGTTAGCTAGGTGGCTATCGCTAATGTTAACTAGGCTAGGGGTTATGGGTTAGAGTTAGAGTTGAGGTTATAAGTTAGGTTAAAGGGTTAGCTATCATGCTAAGTAGTTGCAAAGTATCTAAAAGGTAGCAAGTAGTTGCAAAGTAAATCATTAGATGAAGTTGTCCGTAATGAGATTCCAACACACAACCCTTGGGTTGCTAGATGTTCTCTTTATACACCCAACCCGACTAACAACCCAACTGTTGTTTTTGCCAAAGTAACCTTGTGTCTTATGTAACTATACCAAACGTAACATATCATACTAATTTTTAGTGTCCTGGATTTACGTTTACTACGTCATGTCTAGTCTATGAGACCAGGCTGCAGAGATGCATAAAGCATTTCTGGTCTCCTGAGACCCAGCAATTCATTTTTGTCTTCTCTAGTGGATATCAGTTCTTGGTCCGTATCTCTGAGGATATAAAAGCCACTGTATTAAGTCATATTTTCCCTTTAAGAGGACAGTCTGGACTATTCAAAGATATCACATGTGCAGGGATGTGACCTTGAAAACGTTATCTTCCTGGCTCTTTAAAAAATGTCTGCCATCAAAATTAGCACATTAATTTTCATTTTCACGAGTTTGATATTCAAATTATTTATAGTAAGTGAGTACTCAGGAATGGATAAGTGAGTTGTTAGAACTGTGTAATAATTTTTCAACAGCTTATCAAGAAATGTCCTCTGTAGTGAACACCCGGACGCCGCAACTATGTTTTTCACCTACTGTACCCATTGACTGTTGTAATGTAGTGAATTTAATGCCATAATCCAGTCCGTGTATTCATACGGGTTTCCAGGTCCATGTTTTTCAGTAGCCAGATGGCGGGAGGCAGATAACATGTGAACTATGTAATGCCAGCAAACTTCTGAGTCAAGTTAAACTAAAGTATAGGAACGCCCAAACCTCAGTTCTTATAAACATAAGAAATGTAAATAACTGGACGTTACAACTGTAATGTAAAATGTTTCATATTAACGTCCTAATGACCACTACTGTCACGACTCACGCCGAAGTTGGTGCCTGTCCTTGTTCGGGCGGCGTTCGGTGGTCGACTTCACCGATCTATATTCTTTCCCCATTTGTATTTGTCTGTATTGTACACACCTGGTTCCCATTACGTTTTTATTATCTCCCTATTTAACCCTCTGGAGCCATCATGGTTTTGTGCGTGTTTACTGTTGTCAGTTGTCTCGTTTATGTGATTCTGGATGTTTTGTTCTCCTTGTTGGAAGATTATTTTTGAGTATAGTTACTATTATTACTCATCTCTGTGTCCTGCGCCTGACTCCGCCTTACCCACATCACCAAGACTATGACAACTACAATATTTACTTACAATAAAAGATGAATAACAATATATTCAAAATGTTCTACTCTCACCCCAAACACTTATGTCAACAACGAAAAAATCATAATAAATCCTAACGTTTGAGGGGTGGGGGGGTTCTAGAGGATAATTATAGTATCCTATGGCCTAGGGATACAAATGTAAAAAACGGGCATGTGAAGTACAAAAAAAAGAACACAAATATTTGCACACATCTGTCATGTATTTAATATTGTGTATTTGTATGACCAATTTTACTATGCAATTTATGCCACCGATGACTTTCTGAATCTATTTCTATTCAGTCTACCGCATGATACAGCACGTCCAGATGTGCATAGTAAAGAGGTGATGATTTGTTAATTCACTTGCTCAGATCTCAAACTCGGATTGGCTACTTCAGAGATGCAACGCTCTAACTGGCTGGAGAGCGCATGCTGGAAAAGAAACGAATCAGACAAAGTCACTACACTTCACAGTGCGCCTTCAGTCCCGAGGATTCATACCAAGAGCTGTGCGCAAAATTGACTTACTTATGGGAACATATCAACCCTTTATGGATTCATGTCAAACTGGATGCAACGTGCCATATCAAATGTGAGTATTAACAGACTAGTCCAAGTGGATTATAGGCTACAATTATGATGGATTTTGCTGTTACTGTATTTTAGACAAAAACTTGCAGGAATTGATCTCCTCATATTTTCTCTTTTAGGCGTTAATTGTGACGGTCACTCTGAAATAAATAAAATGGTAAGTATTTTTCCATTCTGTAACCTAAGCATACATTAGATTGCCAAGCAATACAGTACAGTAATGGGAAATGGCACTGAAATTGGTTTATGCACAGTCTGCTCAAATTGTAATTGTGCGTAAAATGGCAATGAATTAGATCAACTATAGGCCTACCATATTTAAAATTAAATAGGTCAATTGTATTTCAAGATACTAAATGAAATGTCAGTCCCTGAAATTATGGGGTTTAACACCAGCATATAGAGACAACATCTGCAGGGTAACAATGCTCTGTGCAAAGGCGGCGTTATCACGCATAATGTCTGACTAGATACCCAAATGCATCTGCAGAGGGATGCTATCTAAGCTATGCCTTGAGTCGGGGAAACAAACTCATGGCAGTTAGTTAAGGTGCTCTATATCTATGAGCCAGATGGGTGTCTAATGTGTTAGATATACTTTTCATTTTCACTGTATGAAAAGGGCATCATAATTTCCTGTAATTGTAAAGAGTATTTTCCTTTGTGGAGGTCTACAGTATCTCTTGAAACTATAGATGTGATTTTACCACTTCGTCCTTTTTGGCAACAAAAAAAATCCCTGCAGGAAGGTTATTATAGCTAAATTATGTTTTATATAAGTCAGACTTTTATAGGCAATTTGTGTCTGTTGTGTCTGAGTGTACCACCACAACCCGTGTTGTGTCTGAGTGTACCACACAACCCGTGTTGTGTCGGAGTATACCACACAACCCAAGTTGTGGCTGAGTGTACCACACAACCTGTGTTGTGTCGGAGTGTACCACACAACCCGTGTTGTGTCAGAGTGTACCACTCAACCCATGTTGTGGCTGAGTGTACCACACAACCCGTTTTGTGTCGGAGTGTACCACACAACCCGTGTTGTGGCTGAGTGTACCACACAACCCGTTTTGTGTCGGAGTCTACCACACAACCCGTGTTGTGCCTGAATGTACCACACAACCCGTTTTGTGTCGGAGCGTACCACACAACCCGTGTTGTGCCTGAGTGTACCACACAACCTGTGTTGTGTCGGAGTGTATTACACAACCCGTGTTGTAGTTGAGTGTACTACACCACCCGTGTTGTGTCAGAGTGTACCACTCAACCCATGTTGTGGCTGAGTGTGCCACACAACCCATTTTGTGTCGGAGTGTACCACACAATCCGTGTTGTGCCTGAGTGTACCACACAACCCGTGTTGTGTCTGAGTGTACCACACAACCCGTTTTGTGTCGGAGTGTACCACACAACCCGTGTTGTGCCTGAGTGTACCACACAACCTGTGTTGTGTCTGAGTGAACTACACAACCCGTGTTGTGGCTGAGTGTACCACACAACCTGTGTTGTGGCTAAGAGTACCACAGAACCTGTTTTGTGTCGGAGTGTACCACACAACCCGTGTTGTGCCTGAGTGTACCACACAACCCGTGTTGTGTCTGAGTGTATTACACAACCCGTGTTGTAGTTGAGTGTACTACACAACCCGTGTTGTGTCAGAGTGTACCACTCAACCCATGTTGTGGCTGAGTGTACCACACAACCTGTTTTGTGTCGGAGTGTATTACACAACCCGTGTTGTAGTTGAGTGTACTACACAACCCGTGTTGTGTCAGAGTGTACCACTCAACCCATGTTGTGGCTGAGTGTACCACACAACCCGTTTTGTGTCGGAGTGTACCACACAACCCGTGTTGTGCCTGGGTGTACCACACAACCTGTGTTGTGGCTGAGTGTACTACACAACCCGTGTTGTGTCTGCGTGTACTACACAACCCATGTTGTGGCTGAGTGTACCACACAACCCGTGTTGTGGCTGAGTGTACCACACAACCCGTGTTGTGGCTGAGTGTACCACACAACCCGTGTTGTGGCTGAGTGTACCACACAACCCGTTTTGTGTCGGAGTGTACCACACAACCCGTGTTGTGCCTGAGTGTACCACACAACCCGTGTTGTGGCTGAGTGTACTACACAACCCGTGTTGTGGCTGAGTGTACCACACAACCTGTGTTGTGGCTAAGTGTACCACAGAACCCGTTTTGTGTTGGAGTGTACCACACAACCCGTGTTGTGTCAGAGTGTACCACTCAACCCATGTTGTGGCTGAGTGTACCACACAACCCGTTTTGTGTCGGAGTGTATTACACAACCCGTGTTGTAGTTGAGTGTACTACACAACCCGTGTTGTGCCTGAGTGTACCACACAACCCGTGTTGTGGCTGAGTGTACCACACAACCCATTTTGTATCAGAGTCTACCACACAACCCGTGTTGTGTCAGAGTGTACCACTCAACCCATGTTGTGGCTGAGTGTACCACACAACACGTTTTGTGTCGGAGTGTATTACACAACCCATGTTGTAGTTGAGTGTACTACACAACCCATGTTGTGTCAGAGTGTACCACTCAACCCATGTTGTGGCTGAGTGTACCACACAACCCGTTTTGTGTCGGAGTGTACCACACTACCCGTGTTGTGCCTGAGTGTACCACACAACCCGTGTTGTGGCTGAGTGTACCACACAACCCGTGTTGTGCCTGAGTGTACCACACAACCCGTGTTGTGGCTGAGTGTACGACACAACCCGTGTTGTGTCTGAGTGTACCACACAACCCGTGTTGTGGCTGAGTGTACCACACAACCCATGTTGTTTCTGAGTGTACCATACAACCCGTGTTGTGTCTGAGTGTACCACACAACCCGTGTTGTGCCTGAGTGTACCACACAACCCATGTTGTTTCTGAGTGTACCACACAACCCGTGTTGTGTCTGAGTGTACCACACAACCCATGTTGTTTCTGAGTGTACCATACAACCCGTGTTGTGTCTGAGTGTACCACACAACCCGTGTTGTGCCTGAGTGTACCACACAACCCATGTTGTTTCTGAGTGTACCACACAACCCGTGTTGTGTCTGAGTGTACCACAAAACCCGTGTTGTGGCTGCATTGTCAAGTTCCCGCTCTGTCTAACTTTGTTGTGATGAAAGCAAACAGAGGCAGAAGGTGTTAGCACAGGGTCAAATGCTTCAGTAGACAATAGAGGAGCTTGGGCTCTTATCCACTGCATGACAGGGCATAGGCTCACACACTGACAGAACAGGAAAGAGAGGACTATGGGGTGAACAGGACTGTTCATTCACTGGATGTGACCGCTATGGTCAGACATAAATATGTGTCTCAGAGGGCTCCATGTTTCTCCTCCTCTGGTCTGCTAAACATTTCTCACGTCACTGTCAGATCAGTCCCCCATATGGAAGGTAAAGGTACAGTGGCCATGTTCGAATACCCATACTATTGTAGTACATACTTAAACTGCATAGTATTTAGTCATTGTCACATACTATTTAGTCAAAAGTATGCAGTATTTCATGGCTGCAACGCAGGAGCAGATCCTGATTGGCTGAGTGTGGCGGGGCCGAATGCGGGTGGTATTTAGTTTAAAAGCTCTGACTAAGCCCAAAAGAACAAGAAACACTTTTCAGTGAGAAAACAGAAATCCACTTTGACAACAAAAAAATGTTTTCAAAGATGTAGCCTATGATGCAATACTCCTGATCATTTAAGGAGAACAAAAACTACTTAGCCTACATTTGAACACCACCGCAGAAGCTTTGGGCATCTTCGCAATTAAGTATCTTAGTTTTGTTGTTGTCGACTTGAAGAGAACTAGGGCCTATCACTCGCAGCCCAACTCTTCCAATGCATTGTGGAAAAGTCTGCATCGAATTTTACGAGATGAAGAGTCGAAATGAGCATATCATTCTGGCATTTAAACCATACTTGATTTTTTTTCTTTCGAATTGTCGCATACTATTTGAAAGTGTCGTGCGTGATTGCGTTGTTTCCTGCTATTCCTTCAATTCGGTAGCGAATCCACCATACCAAATTGATCAGCTGTTGTCAATGCCGAAATTAGTATGACATCCGGACATTTAAAGTATAATACAATTTCTACATTTTTGGAAACTTAATATTGTAATGCTATTTGGTACTGTCGAAAGATATTATGCCTGTCATGAAAGGACTTAACGGATCCTCTCAATGTTTTATTTTTAACTAAGTTAACATTTCTGTCAGGACTACATGATTTACTCTTCTATCCCACTTTTTGAAGTATCAGTTCGTGTATGTTTTCTTGGCCACCTTTTTCAAGCAGAGGTAATGTCGTACGTGGTTTGCGAACCGTTATGCTCAGTCAACCCTGTTTGATTTTGAGTGTGGACGCTGCTCACTGGTTGGTTTGGACCAATCAGAGTTGGTCCCTGTGAATCAAAGGGAGAGGAAATGAGAGTATATGCTCTTTAGTGTGCCACAGCTGACTTCCATATGCAGGCATCCCTCACCCTTAAAGAGACACACACAGTTATACCTACATCCTGGGCCTGTGCCAGAGAAGCCTCAATCCCCCTGCAGATCACACTTTGAGCAAGGATCATCAACTAGATTCAGCCACTATTTTTTTGAACGGATGGTCAGGAGGCCTGAACATAATAACAAATCATTTGTAGACTGCAAATTGACCGCAAGAAGCCCAAACATATATAATATTTGACTAAAACATAATTATTTCAAACCATGCTAACAGTTGTATATGATCACATATATATATCTCTCTCTATTATGAGTGGGAATACTTTGGAACAGATTTCCAAAATTTAAATCACTTGGAGCTGATTTGCGGGTGTTTTTATAGTCTTTTATGTCCAACAATAAAATTAAACTTTTTTGTTGTTGTTGCTAAAACAACTTGGAGTGGGTGGATCCATATGAAAACTGGTCAAGTGTGGTGTGATAGTTATGTATCTGAGAAGGGTGCAGGACAGTTGGAGCAGGGCAGGTAGAGCAGGACAGGTAGAGCAGGACAGGTAGAGCAGGACAGGTAGAGCAGGACAGGTAGAGCGTGGGTGTTGTTTACCGCTCAGATGGATGTTTGAGGGGAGTATTTACGTCCGTTTGGCAGTGTGAGTTCAAGTTTACAAAAGAGGCGTAGCTCTTCCAGACAGTCGAAACCTATCAGCAGTCACCCACTCTTCAAGTCTGAGCCTGCCCTACAGATCTGGTCTCCACTATAGTCACCAACAAATGCCGTGTGCTTATCAGAAAGAGTTCAGCTCAGAATTTGTTGAGAATGTTCGGTCTATCAAACATCTGCAGCAGGCTGGACTTTATTTAGACATAGAACATGTATTGTGTGATTTTGTAGAAAATATTTGCTACCACAAAATAATAGCACTCATCCACTGACTGTGTTTTCTTTAACTAAACATAGTAATGTGTCAAAGTGTGTGTGTACCAGCCTATGTCTGACTGTGTCCCTTGTCCCTCCCAGCTGTGTCTGCGTGACTCTGGAGATTGCCTGCGGGACCAGATGCACTACATGATGAGGTCCCTGCAGGACTTGAAACACCTGAGAAGGACCTGCCCTGCTGCTGCCCCTGCTGCTCCTGCCATCACCCCTGCCACCACCCTGGTCCACCGCTCTGCAGTGGCACGAGCCTGCTATCAGAGGGCACTGCAGCGGGAGCGCCGTACCCGCCTGCGCATCTCTGACGCCAGTACGGCCAGCACCTACGACTCAGCCTGCTGTCTGGCCAGTCCTCTGGAGGAGGAGGAGGGTGCAGGCAGCCGGCTGGGTCTGGGCCTTGGCCTGGGTCTGACCTCCCCCAGCAGTGAGAAGAGTCTGGAGTTTGACTCTGGCTACTCTGAGGCCTCCTGGCAGGACGAGGCCGTGGTGCTCAGGAGGACCAGGAACGTACGAGTGTCCTCCTCCGCCTGCCTCCGAACCAACCAGGCTCCCAGTGGCCTGGTCCGGCCCAAATCCACATCAGACGCCTGCCTGGAGAGGTGGACCTCATTCGAGGCCAGCGACCCAGAGGACTGGACCACGTCACTGCTGACACGGGGACGGAACAGGCAACCTCTGGTACTGGGGGACAACAGCTTTGCTGACCTCATACAGAACTGGATGGATCTACCGGACTGCCCTGAACCAGCAGAACTGAAGCCCATCTCTGGCTTCTTGGTCAACATGAGGCGGAAAATAGCTGGGATGTCAAAGAGTGTAGAGGGGAGGGTGAGGATGAGGTCCTCAGACTCTTCTTCACATGTGAGTCGGACAGCCATGGCCCCCAAACGACTCTCCTGCCCCCTAGGGGTGCAGGCCCCTGCCCCACGCCAGTCCCCCTTCTTCCACCAGTCCCACTCTGGCCTGCATGAACTAGACACAGACTTCTATCAGTTCACTGCCCTCATGAAGACTGGCAGCAGACAGCCCATTATCTGTAATAACATCATCAGCTACATCTGACACCAGGTCAGCCACTAACAGACACTCATTCTAGGCAATGGACAATCCCCAAAGTCACTATTTTTATATGATAAATGTTATCACTATGTTCGGACTATATGCTGCCAAAAATAAAACAAATGATTTGAGATTGGAAATATTTGTTGTGTCAATGACAAGTTAAACTATAAAATACAGGCTTTACAGTTGCTGGATACCAGTCAGAAGGAGGTATCAGAATGAATGGAGAACTAGTCAAAGTGAGGCCAGAGTATTTAGCCTGCTGTAGTCACCGGAGATGAATTAATGTCAGTCAGAGTGAGAGGCGCTTCACTACTCACTGCACACACATGATCAAAGACATATTTTACTACCTGCTGTGGGAAAAGGAACAGACAGGAGGGTTTCATTACGTTGCTAATTAGAATCATATTGAAACTCTAGGCAAATAGCGTCGAGAGTGGTGGGTATCATGCAAGCTTGAGAAGATAACCCATTTGGACCATTTAGTCACCAGACGCCTGTTTACTTAAAACCGTTTTTATCGTTCAAGTTACGTAACAATCGGATGATCAAATGAAAGTCCAAAGTTATCACAAAGATATCTTTACAAAAGATGGAATGCATGACATTTTCCCAGGCCTCTTTCATCTCGTTTAATCCCCCAGTGCCTTCAGAAAGTATTCACATCCCTTTCCTTTTTCCACATTTTGTTGTGTTATAACCTTTTTTTGTGAGATTTTGTGCCACTGGCCTAAACAACACCCCATAATGTCAAAGTGGAATTGTGTTTTTAGATTTTGTTTTTATTTATTAAAAATGAAAAGCTGAAATATCTTCAGTCAATAAGTATTCAACCCCTTTGTTATGGCCTAAATAAGTTCAGGAGTAAAAATGTGCGTAACAAGTCGCATAATAAGTTACATGGACTCACTGTGTGCAATGATAGTGTTTACTCAGTCGAGCAGTACTGTACATTTTAAACACAAATTCAACCACAAAGACCAGGGAGTTTTTCAAATGCCTTGTAAAGAAGGGCACCTATTGGTAGATGGGTAAATATAAAAAAGCAGACATTGAATATCCCTTTGAGCATGGTGAAGTTAATAATTAACCTTTGGATGGTGTATCAATACACCCAGTCACTGTACAGGCATCCTTCCTAACTTAGTTGCTGAAGAGAATGGAAATCACTCTGGATTTTCACCATGAGGCCAATGGTGACTTTAAAATAAGTTTGAGTTTAATGGCTGTGATAGGAGAAAACTGAGGATGGGTCAACAACATTGTAGTTACTCCAAAATACTAACCTAAATGACAGAGTGAAAAGAAGGAAGCCCATACAGAGTAACAATATTACAAAACATGCATCATATTTACAATGAGGCACTAAGGTAAACTGCAGAAAAATGTGGCAATGAAATCAACTATTTTATCTTGAATACAAAGCATTATGTTTGGGACAAATCCAACACAACACTACCACTCTTCATATTTTCAAGCATGGGAGTGGCTGCATCATGTTTGTCACTAGGGAGGGTTTTTTTTGTTGATAAAAGAAACAGAATAGAGCTAAGCAGAGGCAAAATCCTAGAGGAAAAGATGGTTCAGTCTGCTTTCCATTGGACACTGGGAGACAAATACAATTTCAGCATGACAATAAACTAAAACACAAGGCCAAATATACACTGGAGTTGCTTACCAAAACGACATTGAATGTTCCTGAGTGGCATAGTTAAAGTTGTGACTTAAATCGGCTAGAAAATCTATGGCAAGACTTGGAAAATGTCTGTCTAGCAATGATCAAAAACCAACTTGACAGAGTTAGGTTTTTCTTTTTAAGAATAACGTTTAAATATTGTACAGTCCAGGTGCAAACAGCTCTTAGAGATTTACAGAGAAACACTCACAGCTGTAATTGCTGCCAAAGGTGATTCTAACACTATTCTCCAGGTCGCAGTTGTAAATGCAGAATTGTTCTCGACTGGCCTAGCTGGTTAAATAAAGGTGAAATAAAAATAAAAAAAATGGAATACTTATCTTTCATACCCTTTTGTGTAGATTGCTGACAAAAAAATTATAATTAAATCAATTTTTAATCCCACATTGTAACACAACAAAATGTGGAAAAAGTCAAGGGGTGTGAATACCTTCTGAAGGGACTGTATCTAACTCGGTAGGTTAAAACACATTGTTCTCACACGTCCCTGTTTCACTCCTCTATATTACCCTACAAAGACTGAATATATTAGAAATTATGGATATTTCCCAGAGAGAATAAAGAGTGTGACCATGTTATTTACAGACCATGGAAAGAGAAAGACTGTATCACCACAAAAATATATGCCTGCCCCACCTCAGCCCCAGCCCCATCCCCATCCCAGCCTCAGCCCCATTCCCAGCCCCATCCCCATCCCCAACCCCAGCCCCAACCCCAACCCCATCCCCAGCCCCAACCCCAGCCCCTGCCCCAGCCCCTTCCCCAGCCCCAACCCCAGCCCCAGCCCCAGCCCCTTCCCCAGCCCCTGCCCCAGCCCCCACCCCAGCCCCAACCCCAGCCCCAACCCCAACCCCAGCCCCAACCCCTTCCCCAGCCCCTTCCCCAGCCCCTTCCCCAGCCCCAATCCCAGCCCCAACCCCAGCCCCAGCCCCAACCCCAACCCCAGCCCCAACCCCAACCCCAACCCCAGCCCCAGCCCCTGCCCCAGCCCCTTCCCCAGCCCCAACCCCAGCCCCAACCCCAGCCCCTTCCCCAGCCCCTGCCCCAGCCCCAACCCCATCCCCAGCCCCAACCCCAGCCCCTGCCCCAACCCCAGCCCCAACCCCAGCCCCTGCCCCAGCCCCAACCCCATTCCCAACCCCAACCCCAGACCCAACCCGAACCCCAGCCCCAACCCCAGCCCCAACCCCAACCCCAGCCCCATCCCCAGCCCCAGCTACACGTGTCTTATGAGCTAATGTCCCATGTGTCCCAACAGAGAAATGTGAGGCGAAGTTAAGCAGAGCAGCTGTGTTCAGATGGAGCAGAAGTTTACTTTTCTCCTTATCACTCGCTTTAGGGCTCTCACTAACAAACTTACAGCCCACCACCTCATTTAAGCAGCTCTAATACTCACTTGGCTGCTGGACTCACAGGTGGTGCCCACTCATCCACACTCATTGGCTAATGGAGGGTACCATTTGTTTGCACTCATTCAGTACAAAATGCTTACTCACTCAGACAGGTTACAGACAGAGAGGAAATCTACACCAAAATAAGATAGAGATTCATTTATGGTTTTCTCTAATTATTATGTCCAGTTTCATGATAAAAGTACACTGATAAAGTTAAGAAGTAATGAGGGAAAGAGTTTCCAGTGTAGAATCTCACACATTCTCCCATAGTTCCATAGGGGCATCCAGCATCACCAATCATGTGTGATATGGAGGACCCTGGGAGGACTGGTTTATCTTTGCCTGTTTATCTAGGTCTTCTACCGGAAAGCCAGCCAGGCTCATTCTAACTGAGGCAGCTGTGATGAAGTAAACCTTATCCTCTGATGTCTTAAGTTTATACATTGAAAAAAAGGAAGGAAAAACGTATGATGGCTGAGAAAATGTGTATCTTTTTATAGAAACACGCTCAACAAAGAACAGACTGGATGAGAGTGGTTTGTCTAGTATTTTAAGAAATGTGGGTTTTCATGGAAGTATGGAAGTATTCTGAATGTGTCTTGCTTCTTTCTTTTTTTATATTTGGTGCCACGGCTACTAAGTGCATCAATCTACCTACTATGCTAGGAATAATGAATGGAGGGATAAGAGATAGAGCTGAAGCTGTAGAGTTGTGGAGCAAGCAACTTTTACACCAACATACAGACCCAAAACTGTTTTTCTTTGTTCATCAACTTGACTTGTTCTATAGATCATAGTTTGAGTAGGTAGATGTAGAGGTTTTATGTTTTTGAGGATTTAGAACAAAAGCTATTCTATGTGGTGGCTATAGTAGTATGTGGTGGCTGTAGGAGTATGTGGTGGCTGTAGTAGTATGTGGTGGCTATAGTAGTATGTGATGGCTGTAGGAGTATGTGGTGGCTGTAGTAGTATGTGGTGGCTGTAGTAGTATGTGGTGGCTGTAGGAGTATGTGGTGGCTGTAGTAGTATGTGGTGGCTGTAGTAGTATGTGGTGGCTGTAGGAGTATGTGGTGGCTGTAGTAGTATGTGGTGGCTGTAGTAGTATGTGGTGGCTGTAGGAGTATGTGGTGGCTGTAGTAGTATGTGGTGGCTGTAGTAGTATGTGATGGCTGTAGTAGTATGTGGTGGCTGTAGTAGTATGTGGTGGCTGTAGGAGTATGTGGTGGCTGTAGTAGTATGTGGTGGCTGTAGTAGTATGTGGTGGCTGTAGGAGTATGTGGTGGCTGTAGTAGTATGTGGTGGCTGTAGGAGTATGTGGTGGCTGTAGTAGTATGTGGTGGCTGTAGTAGTATGTGATGGCTGTAGTAGTATGTGGTGGCTGTAGTAGTATGTGGTGGCTGTAGGAGTATGTGGTGGCTGTAGTAGTATGTGGTGGCTGTAGGAGTATGTGGTGGCTGTAGTAGTATGTGGTGGCTGTAGTAGTATGTGATGGCTGTAGTAGTATGTGGTGGCTGTAGTAGTATGTGGTGGCTGTAGGAGTATGTGGTGGCTGTAGTAGTATGTGGTGGCTGTAGGAGTATGTGGTGGCTGTAGTAGTATGTGGTGGCTGCAGTAGTATGTGGTGGCTGTAGGAGTATGTGGTGGCTGTAGTAGTATGTGGTGGCTGCAGTAGTATCTGGTGGCTGTAGGAGTATGTGGTGGCTGTAGTAGTATGTGGTGGCTGTAGTAGTATGTGGTGGCTCTAGTAGTATGTGGTGGCTTTAGTAGTATGTGGTGGCTGTAGTAGTATGTGGTGACTGTAGTAGTATGTGGTGGATGTAGTAGTATGTGATGGCTGTAGGAGTATGTGTTGGCTGTAGTAGTATGTGGTGGCTGTAGTAGTATGTGGTGGCTGTAGTAGTATGTGGTGGCTGTAGTAGTATGTGGTGACTGTAGTAGTATGTGGTGGATGTAGTAGTATGTGATGGCTGTAGGAGTATGTGTTGGCTGTAGTAGTATGTGGTGGCTGTAGGAGTATGTGGTGGCTGTAGTAGTATGTGGTGGCTGTAGGAGTATGTGGTGGCTGTAGTAGTATGTGGTGGCTGTAGGAGTATGTGGTGGCTGTAGTAGTATGTGGTGGCTGTAGGAGTATGTGGTGGCTGTAGGAGTATGTGGTGGCTGTAGGAGTATGTGGGGGCTGTAGGAGTATGTGGTGGCTGTAGGAGTATGTGGTGGCTGTAGGAGTATGTGGTGGCTGTAGGAGTATGTGGGGGCTGTAGGAGTATGTGGTGGCTGTAGGAGTATGTGGTGGCTGTAGGAGTATGTGGTGGCTGTAGGAGTATGTGGTGGCTGTAGTAGTATGTGGTGGCTGTAGTAGCAGTATGTGGTGGCTGTAGGAGTATGTGGTGGCTGTAGGAGTATGTGGGGGCTGTAGGAGTATGTGGTGGCTGTAGGAGTATGTGGTGGCTGTAGTAGTATGTGGTGGCTGTAGTAGTATGTGGTGGCTGTAGGAGTATGTGGTGGCTGTAGTAGTATGTGGTGGCTGTAGTAGTATGTGGTGGCTGTAGTAGTATGTGGTGGCTGTAGGAGTCATTGAAGGTGCCGCTCTATTAATGAGCCTGGTCCTCTCATCCCTGTCCTTATTGTACCCTGGGACACAAGGGGGCTCACACAAGAGTGGATGACCAATACTAAACTGAGATGAACATGTCTACCCTACTATTTTAACACTAGTCAATTGAACTGAACAGTACACCCTGAGTTGATCACCTTTCAATGATCCCTGAATATCTTCAATAAGATCCTAAATCAAATCAAATATTTGTTTATTTGTCACATGCTTCGTTAACAATATGTGTAGACTCCGGGTAGCCATTTGATAGAGCTATTTAGCAGTCTTGTTTAGCAGTCTTATGACTCAGGGGTAGAAGCTATTCAGGGTCCTGTTGGTTCCAGACTTGGTGTGCTGGTACCGCTTGCTGTGCGGTAGCAGAGAGAATAGTCTATGGCAGTCTTTGACAATTCTTTGGGTCTTCCTCTGAAACTGCTTGGTGTAGACATCCTGGATGGCAGGGAGCTCAGCCCGAGTGATATACTGAGCTGTACTCAAAACCCTCTGTAGTGCCTTGTGGTTGGGTGCCTTGCAGTTGCCAAACCAAGCGGTGATGCAGCTGGTTCAAAATGTTCTCAATGGTGCAGCTGAAGAACTTTTGGAGGCTCTGAGGACCCATGCCAAATCTGTTCAGCCTGATGGGGAAAAGCCACTGTCGTGCCTTCTTCACAACTGTGTGGGTGTGTGTGGACCATGTTCCACTACAGCCCAGTTGATGTGGATGGAGGCGTACTCGCCCCTCCATTACCTGTAATCCACGACCAGCTCATTTGTCTTGCTGACGTTCCACACTGGCACCACACTGCCAGGTCTCTGACCTCCTCCCTATAGGCTGTCTTATCGTCGTAGTGATCAGGCATGGGTGAACAGGGAGTACAGGAGGGGACAAGGCACGCACCCCTAACGGGCGCCTGTGTTGATGGTCAGCGCGGCGGATGTGTTGTTGCCTACCCTCACCGCCTGGGGGTGGCCCGTCAGGAAGTCCAGGATCCATTTGTAGAGGGAGGTGCTCAGTCCCAGAGTCCTGAGCTTGGTGATGACCTCGGAGGAGATGATGGTGTTGAATGCTGAGCTGTAGTCAATGAACAGCATTTTTACGTAAGTATTCATTATATTCAGGTAGTTGAGGGCACTGTGGGCTGCAACAGAGGTTGTGTCATCTGTTAATCTGTTGGTACAGAATGCAAATTGGAGTGGGTCCAGGGTGTCTGGGATGATGGTGCTGATGTGAGGCATGACCTACAGTGCTGTGATTACCCTAGTAATACCATAGTAATCCTCAGTAGATCTCGACTAATGAGAGTGGTCAACACTGGCTTTATCATTACTGAGGGTCTGAGGACTGTCTGCAGTGGGACAGCCAGGAAGAGAGACATACAGACAGGGAGGCGTGTGGATGGCAGATGTTGGATGGTTTAGAGATCATGTAATGAATGGCATGCGGGTGAGAGGATCAGGGCAGCGAGCAGATGATCTAAATCAGCAAGGCTTTGTTTGTAAACAGTTTAAAGGCAACAGACAGAAAGTCAGGCAGTCAGGCAGTGAGGCAGTCAGGCAGGCAGGCAGGCAGGCAGGCAGGCAGGCAGGCAGGCCTCCTAACTAAATCTCCTTTTAATGAACAGTGGGAGTGGAATTAACAATGTGTTTTCCCGGGTCCCAACTGATAACCTGATAAAAATCACACACCAATCAGGCTCTGTAATCACTCTGATTCCGATCATCCCCAGAGTAAACAACAGGAGATCAGCCATGTGTTAAAGTTTGGCATGTTCTTCATTCTTGTGGCTTTGTAATGTCAAAGGAGACCAATTTCAGTCAGAGCTCTTCCAAACTACAGTTGATCAGTTTGTATGGTAGGAAAAGTCAGTGAACCTTGTACTACTCCCCTATCAGGGCCACATAGTAATCTAGTTGTAGTGAGAAAAGGGTGACAGACATGTATAATCAGTAAAACCCCTAATCTGGAATGCACACAGACTCTGGGACCAGTATGGACCGGATCTTAAACGGGCTCAGTAGTCTAATGACTTCAATAGGGGCTGTCTGGGCTGGCAACCTGGACTCAGGTTTATTTGTAACATAGTAAAGCTAAATCTGTCTCCCTCCATTTAGTATGATATGTTACATTTCGAATAGCATGATATGTATTAATTGGTGGATGTCCATCATCGACTTCGTATGATATGTTACAAATTGAAATGTGTGATTCGAACACGCAAGATAGTTGCTGGACTTTTGGCTTAAGTAACCTATTGTCAAATGTAACCATACCAAACGTAACATATACTAATTTCAGTGTGACAGATTTACTATGTTATGTCTTTAAGGCCAGGCTAGAAAAATGGATTTTGTGACATCAATTGGACAAATATCAAAGAGGGGGTGGAGGCTCAGGTGAGAGGTGTGAGCAGCAAAGGCTTAACTACTGGGCTTGGGTGCACAGTGAATGGAGATGTGCAGTGCTTGAAGAAGACTCACTAGGGACAGATCGAAATGTACTGGGGATGGTCCAATGTTCTTTTCCTGGCTTACATTCACTCTCCTGTATTTTCCCCATAAACAGCAGATTTACATTTTTTATTTAACGTTTATTTAACTAGGCAAGTCAGTTAAGAACAAAGTCTTATTTTACAATGACGGCCTAGGAACAGTGAGTTAACTGCCTTGTTCAGGAGCAGAACGACATATTTTTAACTTGTCAGCTTGGGGATTCAATCCAACAACCTTTCGGTTACTGTCCCAACGCTCGAACCACTAGGCTACCTGCCAACTTACTATACTTTTGATAGTACCCTAATAAACTTTTGTGAAGGTTTGGAATAGTGTGGCTATTATTAAGCTTTAGCTACTGCAGGCCTATGATATGAAGGCAGTGCGCCCTGGTGATCCAACTGACTCTGACAGTTGAACTTGAGGTGTGGATGTCTGTTTCAGGCCTACCAGAGTTAATCCTAAAATATAACAATATAATACTTATCTTTATAGAAAATATTCCGATGGAAAATTAAACAATTAGCCTTAGTCCGATCTGTCAGAAAGATATACATTTGTCTCTGTGAATGCTTTGTCCACTATTGTTTTCACTATATATTTTACCTCTGGGGGATGTCATTCGAAAACATAATGTTAACTTTCACTGCTATGCGGATGACACACAGCTGTACATTTCAATGAAACATGGTGAAGCCCCAAAATTGCCCTCCCAAGAAGCCTGTGTTTCAGTCATAAGGAAGTGGATGGCTGCAAACTTTCTACTTTTAAACTTGGACAAAACAGAGATGCTTGTTTTAGGTCCCAAGAAACAAAGAGATCTTCTGTTGAATCTGACAATTAATCCTGATGGTTGTACAGTCGTCTGAAATAAAACTGTGAAGGACCTCTGCGTTACTCTGGACCCTGATCTCTCTTTTGACGAACATATCAAGACTGTTTCAAGGACAGCTTTTTTCCATCTTCCTAACATTGCAAAACTCAGAAACTTTCTGTCCAAAAATGATGCAGAAAATGAATCCATGCTTCTAGGTTAGACTACTGCAATGCTCTACTTTTCGGCTACCCGGATAAAGTACTAAATAAACTTCAGTTAGTGCTAAATACGGCTGCTAGAAACCTGAATAGAACCAAAATATTTAATCATATTACTCCAGTGCTAGCCTCCATAGACTGGCTTTCTGTTAAGGCAAGGGCTCATTTCAAGGTTTTACTGCTAACCTACAAAGCATTACATGGGCTTGCTCCTACCTATCTTTCCGATTTTGTCCTGCCGTACATACCTACATGTGTGCTACGGTCACAAGACGCAGTCCTCCTAATTGTCCCTAGAATTTCTAAGCAAACAGCTGGAGGCAGGGCTTTCTCCTATAGAGCTCCATTTTTATGGAATGGTCTGCCTGCCCATGTGAGATACGCAGACTCGGTCTCAACCTTTAAGTCTTTACTGAAGACTCATCTCTTCAGTAGGTCATATGATTGAGTGTAGTCTGGCCCAGGAGTGTGAAGGTGAACGGAAAAGCTCTGGAGCAACGAACCGCCCTTGCTGTCTCGGCCTGGCCGGTTCCCCTCTCTCCACTGGGATTCTCTGCCTCTAACCCTATTACAGGGGCAGTGTCACTGGCTTACTGGTGCTCTTCCATGCCGCCCCTAGGAGGGGTGCGTCACTTGAGTGGGTTGTCCTGTCTGGGTTCCCCCCACCCCTTGGGTTGTGCCGTGGTGGAGATCTTTGTGGCCTATACTCGGCATTGTCTCAGGATGGTAAGTTGGTGGTTGAAGATATCCCTCTAGCGTTGTGGGGGCTGTGCTTTGGCAAAGTGGGAGGGTTATATCCTGCCTGATTGGGCCTGTCCGGGGGTATCATCGGATGGGGTCACAATGTCTTCTGACCCCTCCTGTCTCAGCCTCCAGTATTTATGCTGCAGTAGTTTATGTGTCGGGGGGGTTAGGGTCAGTCTGTTATATCTGGAGTATTTCTCCTGTCTTATCCGGTGTCCTGTGTGAATTTAAGTATGCTCTCTCTAATTCTCTCTTTGTCACTTTCTTTCTTTCTCTCTCTCAGAGGACCTGAGCCCTAGGAATATGCCAGAGGACTACCTGGCATAATGACTCCTTGCTGTCCCCAGTCCACCTGGCCGTGCTGCTGCTCCAATTTCAACTGTTCTGCCTGCGGCTATGGAACCCTGACCTGTTCACCGGACGTGCTACCTGTCCCAGACTTGCTGTTTTCAACTCTCTGGAGACAGCAGGAGCAGTAGAGATACTCTCAATGATTGGCTATGAAAAGACAAATGACATTTACTTCTGAGGTGCTGACTTGTTGCATCCTCGACAACTACTGTGATTATTATTATTTGACCATGCTGGTCATTCATGAACATTTGAACAGCTTGGCCATGTTCTGTTATAATCTCCACCTGGCACAGCCAGAAGAGGACTGGCCACCCCTCATAGCCTGGTTCCTCTCTAGGTTTCTTCCTAGGTTTTGGCCTTTCTAGGAAGTTTTTCCTAGCCACTGTGCTTCTACACCTGCATTGCTTGCTGTTTGGGTTTTTAGTCTGGGTTTCTGTGCAGCACTTTGATATATCAGCTGATGTAAGAAGGGCTATATAAATACATTTGATTTAATTTGCTACCTGTCCGAATGCATCTTGACAGCTGTAAAGATTGGTGGAGGAGGAATAATGGTCTGGGGGTGTTTTTCATGGTTCGGGTTCCAGTGAAGGGAAATCTTAACGCTACAGCATACAATGACATTCTAGATGATTCTGTGCTTCCAACTTTGTGGCAACAGTTTGGGGAAGGCCCTTTCCTGTTTCAGCATGACAATGTGAGGTCCATACAGGAATAGTTTGTTGATATCAGTGTAGAAGATCCTGACTGGCCTGCACAAAGCCCTGACCTCAACCCCATCGAACACCTTTGGGATTAATTGGAACACTGACTGCGAGGCTTAATCACCCAACATCAGTGCCCAATCTTGTATCTGAACGGAAGCAAGTCCCAGCCACAATGTTCCACCATCTAGTAGAAAACCTTACCAGAAGAGTGGTGGCTGTTAATGCAGCAAAGGGGGAACCAACTCCATATTAATGTCCATGATTTTAGATTGAGATAATCAACAAGCAGGTGTCCACATACTTTTGGTCATGTAGTGTACCTCTGTGCAGCCTGTGTAGTCTGCTCAGGATTTGGCCTAGTTCCAAACTCAATTAAAAACACAACGTTTTGCTTTGTGTGTTTTACATAGAAAACCAACAGTGGCTTAACCATCCCAGGAAGAGTTTCAAATCAGCAGTTGATCTTGTAATGACAGGCATTTTTTTTCTCCATTTCCAAAGGAGAGTGGAAAAAGTGGTGATAAAGCAGTCCAGTCATGGTGTTTTGATATTTCACTGTACATTGGAAACTGCCAGCACTGACTATGCGGAAGACGACTGATTTCACCCACATCAAAAAATGTCACCTGGAAGTCTGACTGGTCTAACACACTTCTGCCAAGCCCTAGTTTTCGGTTTAGGCTAAGCAGAATAAAGCGATAAACGGAAGAAAATGTGTTGGAGCTCTGCCCAGTGCCGAGCTTCCCACTATCAGACCCAGACTCAGACAGATTGAGGATTAAGGCTATATCTGCCACTGGGCTAGCCCACTCTCATAGAAAGTACAAGTATATCCTACTCTCTCACCCTCCCTAGCTCCATTCTGTCTTGATGCCACATGAGAAGAGGTGCACACACATACACATACATACATACACACACACACACACACACACGCACACACACACACACACACACACACACACACACACACACACACACACACACACACACACACACACACACACACACACACACACACACACACACACACACACACACACACACACACACACACACACACACACACACACACACACACACACACATACCATTCCTTCGCTCGCTAGTCTTCCACACAGGGAGAGCGTGGAAGGCAGAAAGTAGAGTGGGGGTGTGTGCATGGAGTCAGTCAAGGCTGGAGTCTGAGAGAGGCTGACATAAGCTGAATGTGATTAATACCCATCTCTCTGAGGGGACTGGGTAAATAAAATCAATCAGAAGGTGCAGTCAGCACAGTCCTCCTCACTCAGCACACAGCAATCACTCTACATATTTACAGACACAGCCTTTCACACCATTTCCGGGAAGACTAGAAGAGGATGGTGTATCTCAGTAAAATGATCTGCTTAAACCTTTGCCTTTAGTTTTATTATACACTGAGTGTACAAAACATTAAGAACACATTCTATTTCCATGACAGACTGACCTATGATCCCTTATTGATGTCAGCTGTTAAATCTACTTGAATCAGTCTAGATTTTTAAAATGTTTTATTTCACCTTTATTTAACCAGGTAGGCCAGTTGAGAACAAGTTCTCATTTACAACAGCAACCTGGTCAAGATAAAGCAAAGCAATGTGACACAAACAACAACACAGAGTTACACATGGAATAAACAAACATACAGTCAATAATACAATAGAGAAAGTCTATATACTGTGCATGCAAATGAGGTAGGATAAGGGGGGTGAGGCAATAAATAGGCCATAGTGGCAAAATAATTACAGAATGGTAAATTAAACACTGGTGTGATAGATGTGCAGAAGATGAGTGTGCAAGTAGCGGTACTGGGGTGCAAAGGAGCAAAATAAATAACAATATGGTGATGAGGTAGTTGGATAGGAATTGGCTTTGGGGGTGACCAGTGAAATATACCTGCTGGAGCGCGAAGTCAAAGATCGGTAGCATAGTCAGTTTTACGAGGGTATGTTTGGCAGCATGAGTGAAGGATGTAGTTGTAGTTGTATGCTGGACGGGTGGGTAGGTGTGGGCAGCGATCGGTTTAATAGCATGCATTTAGTTTTGCTTGCATTTAAGAGCAGTTGGAGGCCACGGAAGGAGAGTTGTATGGCATTGAAGCTCATCTGGAGGTTAGTTAACACAGTGTCTAAAGAAGGGCCAGAAGTATGCAGAATGGTGTCGTCTGCGTAGAGGTGGATCAAAGATGAAGGGGAAGAGACAGGTTAAAGAAGGATTTTTAAGACCAGAGACCATTGAGACATGGATTGTGTATGTGTGCCATTCAGAGGGTGAATGGGAAAAACAAAAGATTTAAGTGCCTTTGAACAGGTTATGGTAGTAGGTGCCTGGTGCACCAGTTTGAGTGTGTCAAGAACTGCAACGCTGCTGGGTTTTTGAAGCTCAACAGTTTCCCATGTGTTTCAAGAATGGTCCACCATACAAAGGACATCCAGCCAACTTGACACAACTGTGGGAAGCATTGGATTCAACATGGGCCAGAATCCCTGTAAACCGCTTTTGACATATTGTAGTACATGTCCCAACAATTTGAGGCTATCCTAAGGCTTCAATATTAGGGGAAAGGGGAAAGGGGTATACCTAGTCAGTTGTACAACTGAATGCATTCAACTGAAATGTATTTAACCCAATCCCTCTGAGGATGGTGCTACTAATAGTGTATACTGTAGTCTAAGATCATGTAGATGGTTATTCTTCTTGCCATCAAATAAGAATACACTTTATCTTATTCATGAGAATAAAAGGTTGCATAATGAAATAGCCATTTGTAAAAGAGCAGACTTTGTAAAAGTTTCTGCTTTTATGATCTAGTGACAATACACTCACACATGGCTTAAAACGTTTACCATGAGGTTCATGGGAACATAACAGTGGGCCTGACCCACACAGAGAGAGGGAGCATCCCAAGGGGCCTTGGCTTGCTCTGAGCCTGGCCAGCCTGCCTGGGTTCTCATGGTCATGACACGATGAAGGCCAAACATGACCGTTGGGGTCAAACCCCACTTCCTCTGCTGGGCCAAACAGGCTCTTTCACAAGCAAATAAGACATGGTTCAGTATAATTATGACTTTGGCATTTACAGCCATGCTAGAGTTTTTATTTTTTATTTTATAAATTTAATTTAATCTTTATTTAACCAGGTAGGCCAGTTGAGAACAAGTTCTTATTTACAACTGCGACCTGGCCAAGATAAAGAAAAGCAGTGCGACACAAACAACAACACAGAGTTACACATGGAAGACTATAATAAATCATGTGAATGTTATGTAAGTGTGTTTTAATGCAATCAGGTCTTTGGCAGGGTCATAGGAAGTAGATTTGTGTAGCAACACTTTGCATGATGGAAATGATAATGCATGATTGAAATGGTTGCAGCATGTACAGGACATGCTTAATTGAAATGGTTGCAGCATGTACAGGACATGCTTAATTAGCATTGTGAGAATGGTAGGATTTTCCCTTTTCAGGATCAAAATGGTTTCCCGCGATATTAATGGTGTAGAAAAAAAAGGACTTCTTCAGGCTGCCAGACGCACTGTTTTGCAGTAGCCTCAACAGCCCCCTCTAGGGTAGCACCATGGTGTAGCAGGAGGACAGCTATTTTCCGTTCTCCTCTGATACATTGACTTACAAAACCTAGGAGGCTCACGGCTCTCATGATATAATTACACAGTAATTATGACAACTTCCGGAGAACGTCCTCCAATCTGTCAGAGCTCTTACCGTAGGAACTGACATGTTGTCGATCCAATCAAAGGATCGGAGAATGAATCTACTACTGAAAGCTACAGCGAGCTATACCCTGCAGTATCCTTTGCATGGATATTTCTGATCATCTTCCAGTATTCCTAATGTCATCAATGTCAGTGAGGAAACAGGTTAATGGCATCAATCAACAAAGTTATAGGATAGTCAACCAGCACACAATTAATCATTTTAATAATCTGATGCAGCGAGTTCCATGGAATGAGACTTTAAAGGCGGATGATCCTCAGCAAGCCTATACCCAGTTTTAAAAGAAATATCCCGATTTTACAATCTTGCTTTCCCTGAAAAAAGAGGAAGCAGGTAGCCTAGTGGTTATAGCGTTGGACTAGTTACCCGAAAGGTTGCAAGATCAAATCCCCAAACTGACAAGGTAAAACTCTGTCATTCTGCCCCTGAACAAGGCCGTTAACCCACTGTTCCTAGGCTGTCATTGAAAATAACATGCCTAGTCAAATAAAACGTTTTTTAAAAACTTAAGTACAGCCTAAAATAAGTCAACCCTGGCTGACCAACGGTATTGTTAAATCCCTTTCTTTTAAGAAGAAATTATACAAAAAGTATATTTCAAACCCTATTCCATACAACCATTCAAACATATAGAAACAAACTCAATCAAATTAATAAAACAACCCACAAAGTATAATATGACTGTGAACTCAATATGAGAGCACTATGGGGCACTATTCATGAAATCCTCAATTAAAAGATGTAACCCAAATCCCAAATGAATTCCTAGTTGACGGATCACTTACTACTGATGCACACATTTAATCTGTTTTTCACAGAAATTGGGCTTAATTTTGTAGACCTCTTGCCTACATTTTCAGTCTATCTTTTGCTAAGGGCATTGTGCCCTACGAACTAAAAATGGCCCAAATTGTTTGAATTTATAAATCTGATGATCCAGCAAACTTGACAATTTACAGACCAATATCAATTTTGTCGGCAATCTCAAACATTTTAGAGAAGCTTGCATATAACAGATGAATCATATATCTTAACAAGGAAGGT
Source organism: Oncorhynchus keta (assembly GCF_023373465.1). Taxonomy (NCBI): domain Eukaryota; kingdom Metazoa; phylum Chordata; class Actinopteri; order Salmoniformes; family Salmonidae; genus Oncorhynchus; species Oncorhynchus keta. The sequence goes on along the minus strand of NC_068430.1, from coordinate 35,708,352 downwards.
ATGTTATACAAACATCAGTAATTGCTTCAGAATATCTCACTCGACCTACATGGCTGTTGTATCATACGTTAGGTATATTGTGGATCTCTCAAAAGCATTTGATAGTGTTGATCATTCTATTTTATTGCAAAGACTTGAAACTATGGGCGTGACTGAACAATCTGTGCTTTGGTTCTGCAGCTCTAAAGGACAGAAAGCAATATGTGACTTATGTGACTTTCAAATGACATGTGTCATGGAAACCACACAAAGTCAATAACCTCTAAGATCGCCAAAAATACCGGGATACTTGGAACATTAGATATCGCCTAAACAGAAGAACTGCTCTCAGTCTCTACTACACGGTGATCTTCCCATTCATCAGTTAATGTAACATTATATAGGCCAGCACACACCATACCAAACTATCAATCTATCACCTGCAGAAACGTTCTGTAGGAATAATATCATCTGCCGGTTTTAGAGACCATTCAACACCACTTTTTGCCTTGGTCAGGGAGGCGACCAAGAACCCGATGGTCACTCGGGATTTCTCTGTGGAGATGGGTGAACCTTCCCGAAGGACAGCCATCTCTGTAGAACTCCACCAAACAGGCCTTTATGGTAGAGTGGCCAGACGGAATCCACTCCTCAGAAAAAAGGCACATAACAGCCTGCTTGGAGATTTCCAAAATACACTGAAAGACTCTCAGACCATGAAAAACAAGATTCTCTGGTCTGATGAAACCAAGATTTAACTCTTTGGCCTGAATGACAAGCATCACGTCTGGAGGAAACCTGGCACCATCCCTACAGTGAAGCATGGTGGTGGCAGCATCATGCTGTGGGAATGTTTTTCAGCGACAGGGACTGGGAGACTAGTTAGGATCAAGGGACAGATGAACAGAGAAAAGTACAGAATGATGCTTGATAAAAAAAACTACTCCAGAGCACTCAGGACCTCAGACCGGGGTGAAGGTTTGTCTACGGACCCTAAGTACACAGTCAAGACAACACAGGAGTGGCTTCAGGACAAGTCTCTGAATGTCCTTGAGTGGCCCAGCCAGAGCCCGGACTTGAACCTGATCGACCATCTCTGGAGAGACCTGAAAATAGCTATGTAGTGACGCTCCCCATCCAACCTAACAGAACTTGAGAGGATCTGCAGAGAAGAATTGGAGAAACTCCCCAAATACAGGTGTGCCAAGCTTGTAGTGACATACCCAAGAAGACTCAAGGCTGTAATTGCTGCTAAAGCTGCTTCAACAAAGTACTGAGGAAAGGGTCTGAATAAATTTGCAACAATTAAAAAATAAAAACTGTTTTTGCTTTGTCATTTTTGTGTGACAATTGATGAGGGGGGAAAACAATTTAATCCATTTTAGAATGCTGTAATGTAACTAAATGTGGAAAAAGTCAAAGGTCTTAATATTTTCCGAATGCACTGTATGAATTCCTTAACTATTCAACAAGAAACAGACAACAGCTGTGTCACCCATATTCAAGAACAAGTCCTTCTCAGTTCTGAATTAGCTGTAACCTATAATCTGGAACTCATTCCTGCCTAATTTTGCCAAGCTATCGTTGTTTACATTTTTTAGAGGCACCCACTGTCCATCACAGTTCTACACCCCCAGTAGCTTGACTTTCTGATTAGATTTTCTAATCCTTTATCTCTTCTGCGTGTAGTTTTTTTTACATTTTATTGTATGTTTGTTTGACCACAATGCTGAATCTGGGGGGGCGGGGGCTTACTCGACAAGCCCTTTTTTGGAAGGAGAGGGGGGCTCAATACGGTTGTCGTTTTACCGTTAAAAACTGCCTTTCTATTTGTGCAAAATAAACTAAACTAAACAATTAGTACATAAAGTGTGGTGAGTAGTTGACTCAAAGAGAGAGAAACAGTAGCGATGCGTGGGTATAATCACAGAGGAAGCCAAGCCAGGACAAAAATGCTATATTACAAACTGTGTTGTGATAATTGCATTGTTTCCCCTATAACCTGTTAGTTCATATGCCTTGGCACAGTGATATGACTAAAGGCCAAGACAATAAGAAGACACAGTGGCGGAATAAATTCAACCACACCTTTCTTTCATCACAAAACCGGAGAGCAAAATCTGTCCGATGAAGTCCACAAAGCATATTGCATGTAACAAGCAGCGACATGACCTCTAGCATGGTCAAGTAAGTTAAAGAACTAACCATGGAGTGTTTACCACAAGGCTCAAAGAAAACAGCCCCTGCTTCCAATTTTCTAGCACCATTTCAACTTTAACATTTCAACATCATCTACTCACCTATGATTAGTCTAGTACAGTGACAACTAAAAGATACCAAAAACTATTTAGTCCAATCATCGTAAACTTAATATGATGTGGCTGATTTCTCTCTCTCTGTGTGTGTGTGTGTGTGTGTGTGTGTGTGTGTGTGTGTGTGTGTGTGTGTGTGTGTGTGTGTGTGTGTGTGTGTGTGTGTGTGTGTGTGTGTGTGTGTGTGTGTGTGTGTGTGTGTGTGTGTGTGTGTGTGTGTGCACGTTGGTGCGTGCGTGCAAGTACAAAAAACATGTTGACTCACCATACTAGTAGAGAAACATCAATGGCATACAGAACACGCTTTTAGTTTTTGTTGTCTTGGCTAAAATGCTTGCTCGCTAGCCTAACTTCCTTTCATGGACAACGATGTGCCAGGCCAGCTAGTTAAAATTAGCCTACTACATCTAGCTACATGTTGAACTTCCATCCTCTCAGGCCAGGTCACAATGTATGAATTTATAGATGGAACAGAATCGCCATTATAATCATTGGCCAGTGCGGAGAATTATGTAAAACCACAACGTGACGATTTTAGCTAGCTAGGTAGCCACCGGAGGACAACAACATAACGAGATGCAACAATTAAAGTTCTTTCTGTCAATGACGTTTGACTTCTGATGTGATTGGGGTGAAGCCAAATCCAACCTCACTTCCCGTAACACTTTTTTTTGGTGTGTTTACTAGAGACCGTAATGTGAAAAACAACATGACCTGCACCAAAGTAAAATTAGGATATAGCGTTAGGCCAACGAGACAGTGACCAAGTTCTAATGTTCTCCTATAGAATGCCCTGCCCACTTAGTTTAGCTCAACGCTGGTTGGCCAAATGCTTGCTGGCTTCCTTTGCATTCAATGCTACGGGCGGCAACAATGTTGTCATGACGTTGGCCTCTTTGAGTATAGCACCCCCCCTGCCTCCTTCAACTAGGCTGCTGTGGTCAGAGGTCGTAAATTCCTGAGAAGACCTCATGGACACAGTTATAGAGAGTAGTTTTTCATGGAGACAAAGGAGATCCTTCCACCTCACAGAACTTGTACAAAGTTCATGTTCCGGAGAAAGTGTAAAAGATCGGTGAAGAATCCAGCTACGAACTGGTCTGTTTGTTACAACTTGGGAAGGTCATGGGAGACTGTATGGCCACATTACCATAACGCTGTTTATATAATAGCCCCAGATATAAGGTTTACATCTAATTGTTGTATAAGATGAATGAGTGAGTATGATACTGTTTACACAATTTTACAATGTGATTTTGGACTGTTTAATGAAGGAAAACTCAAAAAGGGAATTGGATTTGAACTAAATCAGAGGACCGCCCCTGAGCCCAGTTAGGGTCAGACATTCTGGGACAGCCCTTTTCTGCCATTCTGAATAAAACCCAACTTTGAGAAATTATCACCAGACCATGTTTTTCTCCATTAGGAGGGGAACAAAGGTTGTAGACCAAGCTTACCTCAATTACGAGATGGCTAAAGGTTGCAGACCATTGCTGAATCTTTTAACCATACCACGTGGTTAAACTCTATCGATACCGACAGAATGAGAACAAGTCTTTGATATTAATTACTAGTCTGCAGCTAGGAATTCGGAATCATTGAACGCGAAGAACGACAACCGCCGAAACATCCATTCTATAACGAATGTCACTTTGAACTATCCCCTCTAAACAAGACAGAGAGAGAGAGAGACGGACAATTCTACGAAAGACACAAACTTTTCACCAGCGATCAAGATGACACACTGAACGTAAATATATATATATTGATTGCAATTATTCCCGAATGAGTGAGCGTTCATGTCTGAAGGATTAGCATTTTAATTGTTATAATTATCACTCTGTAGTGACTTTTTAGTTTAACCCCACTTCTCCTTTATCTAACAAGCCGCCATGCCGGTTCAGCCCACTAGGGCATATTCTCCTATCATGTCATGTACCACATTTTCCATGTTTGTTTATGTATTTCTGTGAATTACTTAGTTAGTAATAAATAAATTATTTAAGACAATTGATGTATGGATGACTCATAGTGAAGATTGGGTTCGTGCAGATAACCAACAATTTACGACGTTTGGAATGAGACTAACGTGAGGTAAAGTAAATAATTCATTAATTCGAAGACTAATTGATCAGATAAAATATCTGAAAAGTTATTTTAGGAAATGATAACTTTGTAATCTGAATATTTTCATATATTTCATAGTTAATTAGTTACGTGATTAATCAGTGGATTGCATAGTAACTAATTACAGAGAATCTTTGATAAAAACTACCAGTCTTCAGTTAATGATAGTAAAGACCCGACAATGTCAAACTCTTCTTGAGCAGACAGCATCAGATAGATGGGATAAAAATACAGAAACAGAGGAGAGCTGTTTAGTTCACTCGGATGCTTTCTCCAGTGAGATACATTCAGTCCCTTGCGAATTGAAGGACATTTGTGACTCTTTTCTGGAAACTAGGCATATGTCACGCATCACTACTTTACAGGAGAAGCATTTGAATGTAAACATTTATTTTTATCAAAATAAGTTTTTTAGCAGAAATGCCTTCTGGAACATATGAACTTTGATGTGCCAAAATAACAATCTTATGCCATCTCTAAATACAAATAAAATTGTTAAATTATGAGCCTAGTTGGTTTAGCCACAGAAATAGACAGAGATAATGCATGGGCTGGACATGCCGAGAGATTAGTTTGGATTAGTAGCACACTTCTGTCTATAACATGAGCTACTCGGTATGTGATGGTAATCCTTTTTAACGCGGATCTTTCAAAACATTTCACAAAGAACTGTATAAGTGTTACTAATGCTCTCCACTTTCTGGAGGACCAAGTTTTGAAATCAGTGGAATGCCTGGTGGAAGCAGATTATGATAGCTAAGGAGATGGAGAAAAGTCTGGCGTCTGATTGCAAATAATGCAAAGGGAGTCAAAAAGAGAACATACAGAAGAAGGCTGTTGTGTAAAACACCTGTCATCGGATTACATCTTTGGCATACGTGACAGAGAGGGAGAAGCATTCATCCATGCATACGGGTAAGAGTGTCTAGCTAGCTACATTTTTTGTCAGAAAGTCCTTTTTTTATTGCAAGTTAAAGCATACTGTTAGCTAGCTAGCTAACATTAGCTGGCTGGCTCGCTAGCTGACATTACGTGTACTCTCTGGGTAGAATTATTATTCGTATCTCAGAGCCATTTGCATCGCTAGTTGTAGCCCAATGTTAGCTAGCTAGCTAACATTGAACCTTCATAGTTGGTTCGCTTTAGCTACCAGCAGATTAATGCAGGGTAGTAATGTTATGCGTTGGGATTTTGGTTCATTGTTTAGCTAGCTAGCTAGCTACATTTCTAAACAAAAGATTTCACTATGCAAGGGACCATTTCACTGCACCGTTTACACCTTCTGTATCATTTGCATGTGACAAATAAACTTTGATTATATTTGATATAGTGTGTGTTTACTAGAGACAGTAACGTGAAGAACAACATGATCTGCACCAAAGTGAAATTAGGATAGAACATTATTAGGCCAATGAAACTGTGTCCAAGTTCTAATATTCTCCTGTAGAATGCCCTGTTTTTATTTTGTCACACTCATAAGCATTATCTAGTTTCTCTAATTAGCTCACCATTAACTTGTAAATAATGATCTTGTTGTGAGTTTATTTTACTGCAATAATGAATACAAATTAGCTAAAGTTAAGACGTTGTCAGCTTTATGATATGGTAATTATTTGAACTGGCTAGCCAGCTAACGTAACGTTAGCTAGCTAGCTAACAAGCTAGAAATGAACCAAAACATTGATTAGAAAGTTGCTTTTAGAATGTTCATGATGTCACTGCGACAACTGTCTACAACGATGTTGATAAACATAGTATAAACCAGCCTTTGGTCTTGAAATCTTAGAACACCACCGTACTCTGTATAGCACATGACCTCACATGTGAATCCTTAAAGAGATGGGTGTGGCTAAGGCACAAGAGGGTGTGAACGATGCTGAATGGGTGTAGACAAAGAAGAGCTCTCCGCTAGGTGTTCCTAAACTTTCAAAGGCCATTTTCTCAAAAGTGGAGTTACAAGTTTATCAACTTGTGAAGCAGAATTACTTTCCCATTGTTCCTCAACTGTAGTGTATAATATAACATTTTCCACCTCTGAGTCTATACTTTTATCCATTGTAAAAAACACAATTTAAAATGTTGCCACATAATACCGAATCGATCCGGTCGGTCACATTTATGAAACACAGAGAGACGAAAGATACACTATTTTGTGTATTATTATACTTTTTTATTTTAAAAAATATGATACATTTTTGGGAGAAGCCTGGCTTCCATAAATACACACCACTGGAGAGAAAGACAATAGTCTAAAAGTTTTTAACAAATATATATTTTTTTAATTAAGGAGACGTAGCATAGAGAGAGAGAGAGAGAGAGGGAGAGAGAGAGAGAGAGAGAGTAATAAAGCTAGCAATATTTCTTTGTATTTTTTTGTTCTTAGTTTACCTTTCACTTACATAGCTAATGCAGCTAATTTAGCCTACTCCACAACCTGACTCGGAGGAATGCTATTTATGGAAGTTAGCTGGCTAAGGCTATCCAACATAGCAACAAGTTAAGGTAAGCTTTTGGTTTTATTGATTTATTGCCACCGTGATGTAACTGCTAAACTGCTTGCTGTACACTGTATTACGTACATGTATTGGATTGTGGGATTACTAATGTGTTAGTTCTAGTTTGTTGACTATAACGTTAATATGGTGACAATGATGTAGGCTGTGTAGAGGTTATGGTATGAAGACAGCTCTTGTGTTGTGCACAAGCGAAGGGAAAAGGTGAAAGGAGGAGAGCGCGTAGATACAGAAAGGAATTATACAACAAGCAAAGTGATGATGCTGTATGTGGTTGCTATGAACGTGAACTGTGTGTGTGGGTGATCAGGGCCAGTTATAACACCCTGATCAGTTTCACCTGTCTTTGTGGTTGTCTCCATCCTCCTCCGGGTATCACCCATATTCCCCATTATCCCCTGAGCATTTATACCTGTGTTCAATGTTTGTCTGTTGCCAGTTCGTCTTGTCTTGTCAGGTCCTACCAGCGTGCTTTCCGTTTTCCTGTTTCTCATGTTTCCTATTTTTCCCAGTTCTGATCAGTCTGCCTGCCCAGACCTCGAGCCTGCCTGCCGTTCCTGTACCTGCCTGACTCTGACCTGATTATGAATCTCTGCCTGCCCTGACCCCAAGCCTGCCTGCCGTCCTGTACCTGCCTGACTCTGACCTGACTACAAACCTCTGCCTGTCCTCGATCTGCCCTTTTCCCCGTGTTTATAATAAATTATCTGAGAACTGTACTATCCGCCTTCTGATTCTGCATCTGGGTCATATCCTGAGTTGTGATACCAGTGGTGTAGTGAAAGAAAAACACAAGTAAATGCAGTTTACCCGCGTTTTTTGGGGGGGGTCAACAGATGACCAATTTTTTTACAGAAAAATGTAGTGAAAGTATAGGAAGAGTTACTTTTTTCAGCGATACCGACAATCAGAGTTGACCCTTATCTGTTTTTCTCCACCACTACATCACTGATCAGAGGTGTATTTATTCCACCGATTCTGTAGAAAATACACATGTATTTGAACCTACAGTGCCTTGCGAAAGTATTCGGCCCCCTTGAACTTTGCGACCTTTTGCCACATTTCAGGCTTCAAACATAAAGATATAAAATGAGGTGGAACGACATTTATTGGATATTTCAAACTTTTTTAACAAATCAAAAACTGAAAAATTGGGCGTGCAAAATTATTCAGCCCCTTTACTTTCAGTGCAGCAAACTCTCTCCAGAAGTTCAGTGAGGATCTCTGAATCATCCAATGTTGACCTAAATGACTAATGATGATAAATACAATCCACCTGTGTGTAATCAAGTCTCCGTATAAATGCACCTGCACTGTGATAGTCTCAGAGGTCCGTTAAAAGCGCAGAGAGCATCATGAAGAACAAGGTACACACCAGGCAGGTCCGAGATACTGTTGTGAAGAAGTTTAAAGCTGGATTTGGATACAAACAGATTTCCCAAGCTTTAAACATCCCAAGGAGCACTGTGCCAGCGATAATATTGAAATGGCAGGAGTATCAGACCACTGCAAATCTACCAAGACCTGGCCGTCCCTCTAAACTTTCAGCTCATACAAGGAGAAGACTGATCAGAGATGCAGCCAAGAGGCCCATGATCACTCTGGATGAACTGCAGAGATCTACAGCTGAGGTGGGAGACTCTGTCCATAGGACAACAATCAGTCGTATATTGTACAAATCTGGCGTTTATGGAAGAGTGGCAAGAAGAAAGCCATTTCTTAAAGATATCCATAAAACATGTTGTTTAAAGTTTGCCACAAGCCACCTGGGAGACACACCAAACATGTGGAAGAAGGTGCTCTGGTCAGATGAAACCAAAATTGAACTTTTTGGCAACAATGCAAAACGTTATGTTTGGCGTAAAAGCAACACAGCTCATCACCCTGAACACACCATCCCCACTGTCAAACATGGTGGTGGCAGCATCATGGTTTGGGCCTGCTTTTCTTCAGCAGGGACAGGGAAGATGGTTAAAATTGATGGGAAGATAGATGGAGCCAAATACAGGACCATTCAGGAAGAAAACCTGATGGAGTCTGCAAAAGACCTGAGACTGGGACGGAGATTTGTCTTCCAACAAGACAATGATCCAAAACATAAAGCAGAATCTACAATGGAATGGTTAAAAAATAAACATATCCAGGTGTTAGAATGGCCAAGTCAAAGTCCAGACCTGAATCCAATCGAGAATATGTGGAAAGAACTGAAAACTGCTGTTCACAAATGCTCTCCATCCAACCTCACTGAGCTCGAGCTGTTTTGCAAGGAGGGATGGGAAAAAATGTCAGTCTCTCGATGTGCAAAACTGATAGAGACATACCCCAAGCGACTTACAGCTGTAATCGTAGCAAAAGGTGGCGCTACAAAGTATTAACTTAAGGGGGCTTAACAATTTTGCACGCCCAATTTTTCAGTTTTTGATTTGTTAAAAAAGTTTGAAATATCCAATAAATGTCGTTCCACTTCATGGTTGTGTCCCACTTGTTGTTGATTCTTCACAAAAAAATACAGTTTTATATCTTTATGTTTGAAGCCTGAAATGTGGCAAAAGTTCGCAAAGTTCAAGGGGGCCGAATACTTCGCAAGGCACTGTAGGTCTGGTGTGTGTGTGTTTTATTAGAGGGCCTGTCTCAGTCTTTGTGTTGTGCTCCAGTTAACCCATTTTCCCCTGGCTCAGTGGCACAGATGTGGGCCTCACCTCTCCAGAAACCACAGCAGTCACGTTCTGAGACTAGAGCACGGCCGCAGCCAGCCACAACCATAATGTCTCCCCTCCAAGCACTGGAAAAATAGAAAAACACCACCATAAAGGGGAACGGAAAAAAAACATTTACTTCTCTGGAGACAATTAATGGCATTTTTTTTGGTTTCTTGTTTGTAAACTCCCATAAAAACGACCCCGGTATCCCTGTCTAAGAAAACACACTTGAGTAAGACTGTTATGCAATAATAGACAAATGTTAGAACCAATAACACATGCAGAACATATCGCATCATTGTGTGGTCTATTTTTGTTTGTAAAGGTGGTATGTGGTATCAAAGCCAAAGAACCTTTGCATACAGTGAGAAATCACATGTAGGAATACAGTGCATTTTGTACAGTGCCCAATCGAGGTAACATATTTAGAGTCACACAGAGACCTCCTCAACCCAAGCATGGGAAGTTGTGGAATGAACACATATGGAGAGGAGATCCATGCATTCCTCTATGCGCCTGCTGCAAAAAGAAGCTATTGTCCGTGTGTCACTAAGTATTCATTCCATACAGAACCCATTCAGAAGCCTACAGCTCTGTGTGTGTGCTCAAACAGGGAAGGCCCAAACTGTAGGACATTCTGTTTAGAGAGAGACAAATACTCACACTCTCCCAGACACACAAACAGTCACCAGAATCCTCACATACTTTCTCTCTCCAAAACACACAGACACTGAGGGGTACAATCAATAAACCAGCCTCCTCTGCCTGGTTCTCATGTCTTTATACACACCAGGGCCTATTTCAGCATCCATACTGTATCACTTCAAACATTCCCTCTCCAATCACAACATTTAAAGCCTCACTAACAACCATGTGCCGCTATACCATCCATTGAGAATCTGTGTCCCATTCAACACAACATCTTAGCGTAAGTGTGGCATGTGACTCATGATACATGTAGAGCCCTTAGCCCCTGTGGCGACTAATACAGCCATTCACTATCAGACTAGTGAAAGCAGAGCAGAAGGCCTGCTGACCTGCCCACAGGCTACTCTGGAACACAGAGACTGCACAGTCCAGACCGTAATCTGTCAACTAACATGTCTGGCTAAAATGGGCTCATGTGATTAGAATGTAAAAGGGTGAGAGGGAGAGCAATAACCTACACATGTTTTGACACACAGGAAATGTCTTTACTGGGGGACTGAGGGGGAGCGGAGCAACGTCTGCTTCATGGTCAGAGAGAGAAGTGGAAAGGAGTGGAGTGGAGGATGTTTGAGCTGAGAAAGGAAGGCTGCATGATGGTGAAACATGTGAGAGAAGGAAATCACAGCCTGGTCCCAGATCTGTAGTGCTTAAAGTTTCACCAGCCGGTCTGTTGTTCTCATGTCTGGCCTGGTCCCAGATCTGTAGTGCTTAAAGTTTCAGCAGCCGGTTTGTCGTTCTCATGTCTGGCCTGGTCCCAGATCTGTAGTGCTTAAAGTTTCACCAACCGGTCTGTCGTTCTCATGTCTGGCCTGGTCCCAGATCTGTAGTGCTTAAAGTTTCACCAGCCGGTCTGTCGTTCTCATGTCTGGCCTGACAACGTTAGTCAGAGGAGTGGACTAAATACAAATGATGTACCCACTGACTGTATAGGTCTTGGAACAGGCTGGTAGAAAAATGTGGGTAAACTGCAACGATGACGTTGGCCTACGCCAAGCCGCACAATGGGTCATTCTGGCAAGCAGGAAGCTGAAGTCAGAACAGTGACCTTGATAAGTTGTTTTTCTGTTCTCGGACCATAGCATGGCCGTGTCACTTTTCCCCACCATGACTCCAGAGAGAAGACCCTCGCCACAGTCTCCAGTCTCCAACAAAGGGGCCATTTTTTCAGACCCAGACACGTTGTGTTGAGGTGACAGGCAAGGGACAGGCACTGTGTGGTCTCAATGTACTCAATGTGCTCTCACTGACCCACTTCCTCCTGCTCTGTTCTCTATGACATTCTGACTTCCTACAGCATTTCATCATCCCTTCAAACTGTGAAGCCTCTTTAGCTGAAACAGTTGAAGCGAATGGAGTTACAATATAACCTAATTTGTGAAAATGATTCGCTTTGTTCCTGGCAAATGTATGGTTGCATCTCAGACTGCTGATCAGAGCATATTCATCACTCTATACTCTTCTAATGTCGATGTACTCTTGTGTGACTGGCTAGTGTTTTACCCTTGGTCTGTTAGTGTTAGAGCACAGTTTGCTATATGAGGGAAGAATCTGTTAAATGACCTCCTGCCTTGATATAGAGCAGAGCTGAGTAGATGTCGATCCAAATGTCTTTAGTCGTTCATCTTAATTTATCCACCATCTTTGGTAGGCCTACTGGTTGTACTGCCTTTAAAACAGTAAAAGAGGTGATTGTTTCCTCTTTCCAAACAGATGGCATGACAAAGATCTCCTATTGAACAGAAGGTTTACATAACTCATCAGAAGGCTATCACACTGCCCTTTGCATTGATGTATCATTTGGTTCCACGCAGACCTTGTGAATGTGATCGTGTTTGGTGCAGGGTTATATAGGGCAGCCTGTCCACTGTTATTGTGTTATAACACGACAAGCGTTATGTAAAAAACAAGAAAAGTGATATTTCAAAGGTCAAATGATCATTTGCTGGACCAGATGATTCAAGTTAAAGTAGAATCCTATCAGGCTAACTTCGTGATCACTGATTATGAGCAGTGTTAGGGAAGCTACTCTGAAAATATAGTCTATCAAGCTACCAATGACCTCTCACTGAAAGAAGTTTCTGCACTATACAGTAGCTACCGTTAAGAAAAATATGCACTGAGTGTACAAAACATTAGGAACACCTTTGTAATATTAAGTTGCAGGGCATGGACTCTACAGGGTGTTGAAAGCGTTCCCCAGAGATGGTGACCCCAGTTTGACTCCAATTTTTCCCACAGTTGTATCAAGTTGTCTGGATGTCCTTTGGGTGGTGGACAATTCTTGATACACACAGGAAAATGTTGAGCGTGAAAAACCCAGCAGAGTTGCAGATCTTGACACACTCAAAGCCTGGGACCTACTACCCTACCCCATTCAAAGGCACTTCAATATTTTGTCTTGCCCATTCACCCTCGCACACATACACAATACATGTCTCAATAGTCTCAAGGCTTTAAAATCTTTCTTTAACATCAATAAGGGATCATAGCTTTCACCTGGATTCACCTGGTCAGTCTATGTCATGGAAAGAGCCGGTGTTCCTAATGTTTTGTACACCACAGAGCATCATTAGGGTGAAATCATAGAAAAGGCTGCTAATCAGAGAGCGGTTTGCTGCCGGCCTGGCCCGTGTGGTCATAGAGCCAACTCAGAGACAGATGGCGAGCCCCCACTCTCCTGTACCTGGACCACTGTTGATTTAAACAGAGATGTCAGCTTGTAATGGAGACCACATGACTAAGTGACTAGCCTAGCGTTACTGATAGAGTCAAATATTAAACTCACACACACACAGTTCATGCACACTATCCCAGAAATCAATACTATAGCGCGATATACAAGTGACTAACCTACAGTATACTGAGAAGTTTCAACAGGCAAAATAACCACAATTCATTACTTTTGTTGATTATGAGTTTAGATTTTCTTGTTGTTTATCGCAGCAATACACAGATACAGTATCAAGCTAAATGCCACTAGCCTCTGTGTAGAAAAACAAAACAAAAGTGTATTCATGACCTGAATTTCAGGTCCTAACGTTTTCTCGGTTTAAGTTGCCAGTTGCCGTTGATCGACAGTCAATCGAAGCAAAAGTGAAACAGGTTTGGTGACACAAGACAATAAGAGAGATGCCATGTTTCATGAAACACCTCACCTAAGAGTACTAATAAACAAATCCCACTGCATTCACAGCCCAGTGGCCTATCTATGAGTCCACTCAACACACAATAGTGGGCATTTACAAGTACTTAAACCAATCAATGTAATGGAGATAACACCGTTATATGAAGTGACCCAGGCTATCCATGACTAGTCAGTCACGGGGTGGTTAATGTGGTCCTGCTCAGATCTAATGATGCACTCTTATTGAGTTCATCTGATGACATTATTTGAAAATAGATTTGCGTTAATGATTTCTGTAGGCTAATCTAACTGCGAGGTCAACCCTGGCCTGCCAGGCCCAGCCACACTCAACCCCCACATGCCACACTGCACAGCACAGTACAATACAGTACCCAGTACACCGGGCACACAATAGCCACAGGCCTGTTTTCAGATATAATCACACCAGGCTGCCAAACACTCCTATGCCCAGTTGTCTCAGAAACCATCCCTGGTCCTAGGAAAACCACCCTACTGAGGGAATATATTGGGTTTCCCCCTAGTGTCTGTGTATGAACTGTCAGTGGGTCACATGATCATGTGAACGGAGGCTAACTGGGTGAGTAAGACTGAGTCAGGGAACAGACCAGACTGCTCAGTGTGAGCCAGCCAATAGCTGTCCCGGGCAATGCCACAAGCTACAGTTAGTTAGGTCTCTACGCCACAAGGCACAGCAGCGAGCCATAATGCTCTAAGCGGGAACTCTCATCAGACAGCCAACTGGCAGAACCAGTTCAGCTGTTTAGCATAACGGAGAAAAGTGACAAACGTCATGCAGCGTGGGAAACTGTGTAACGGTGTCATAACCATTACTGTCACCTCGACAAGGAACCTTTTGCTTTTGAACGTTGGTTGTAAGGCTTGCATGTTTGTAACTGCACATGAAATGGATGCATGTGCATACACACACACACGCATGCATTAACACACACACACACACACACACACACACACACACACACACACACACACACACACACACACACACACACACACACACACACACACACACACACACACACACACACACACACACAACACAACACAACACAACACAACACAACACAACACAACACAACACAACACAACACAACACAACACATACACACGTATCGAAAGAGGTCGAGAATCAGACAATAGTGGTGTTGAATGGTTGTTTTGTCTTTGATGACCATGCTGGACATGTTTGAACTATGATGCCAGGTCACTCAGCTCACAGCACCAGTGATGCTGCAGGGCAGGACTGGACAACTGTCCTCACATCTGACCACACAGACTAACCACTGTCTGACTAATCACCCTGACCACAGGGCACTGACCCCTGATCCCTGACCCCCTTGTGATAGTCAACATCCAGTCATTGCAGCCACCACAACTCCCTGGCTGTACACAAGACAAAAACTGAAAGCTGAAGTCCTCTTTCAACTACATAAACATCCAGCCTTTCATTTAGTCACTCACACCTTCCCACAACATTTGCATGTATATTAGTCTGGTGAGTGTGAGTGAGTTTGTGGCAATGGAGGAGAGACTGTCATAGCCGAGCTGAAAGTCTGATTCGGGCCTGAGCTGCAATTTAAACAGTACAGCAAAAACAACTCCTGGTTCTCAGCAATATGCAAGTTGCCTCAAAACTCAACAATCTTCAGACGGATGGACACAATGCTTCTCTACTGAGTTCAGACAGTACTAGTTCACACTATAGTTCCCATGCGCTAACATATTGACTTGATCTTTAAAGCCATTCATTTAACACTCCCATCTAATCTGGAGTCAATCGTCACTCTATATTTTCTATCTAGGCTGTCTCTACCCCGTATGTGATTACACACGCATACATTAGGCCAACAGGCCAAATAAACCCTGATAATACTGGTGTTTACACAGTGGAAGTCAGGCTGGTTTCTTGGCTGGTTTTCAGGGAATGTGTTGCTCTGACTAATGCGTGTCACTCTGTGCAGATCAAATACACACACACGCCTGATCGCAATTAAGATCCTCACATTCACATTCCTGCTGAGTGTTCAACCTGAGTCTAACAACACGCTCTGTTTGGTTTGTAGAACTGAAACCCAACATAACCTCCAGAGAAGCTATGTTTTTCATCCTCTTTTAAATGTCATCTTAAAATAACCAACAGGCGTTGGTTTTCAGTGGAAGGCTTTGTTATTGCAGCAATTTGGCAATCTTCTCCGTGGTTTGTCCCGACGGATTGGGTTAGACTCCGGTTTGATGAATTCACCTCCGGAAAACAGAGTCCACAGAAGTCATTAATTCTCTTAATGTGTTTTCATCTTTCACCTGTTTTTACATTACCAACAGTCTTGACTTGCAGATAATCTATTTACATGTTTTGTAAGGGGAGGGAAGAAGTACAACTGGTAAAAGCCCACATATGATGCTAATCCTCACAGGCTGATATGATGTAAGAGGTTGCTGCTTGGTTTTGATGATTGGGTTTCATGTCAGTATGTGCTGAATATCTCAATATAGACCATGTAATTGCTGTGTTGTAGGTGTTGATTGCTTTATTTAACCATAAGTGATTACGCGACAGCAGTGCCTTTTCCCTGGTTTCATGTTTAGCCAGCATAACTGCGAAAGATAAATGATCCTCATCTTTCTTATTTAATCATAAGAAGCATAGGGCAAATAACATAGTAGGCCTACTCTGATATCCCACAAATCCTAAGAATTGTTTTTCTACTAACTGTGTGTTTCTATGCCTTGGAACACTACGTCCCTGAACAAAGTTACTGGAGGTACAGTGTGTCTGCACACAATCCCAGTGGGGTTTTCCCTCTGGTCTCCCACCACAGCTTCAGCTCCAGACCTCTCCTCTGTCCCCTGGCTGCAGCTGTGCCTCACTCACTCCCTCAACGCATTATGCCAAAGGAAACCACAGTCGCTGGCCACATAGTTTAAATATGCATCATCATCTCTACTTCAGTGGGAAAGTGCATGGGGCTGCTGTCTCTGATTAGCCCCTAAGTTCATTTTTACATTGGCATGCGGCAGCTCTTTCACCCAGCCGAGGGAGAGAACAGTGCACCTCTTTGTGTGCGCTGCCCTCTCCCCCTCGGCCCGGCCCCACGTGGGACCCTCCTAATGGGGTTGATGTGATCATGTTAGTCCCTGGCCTGGCCCCGCCTCCACTTCCTGCCTCTCTGGAGCTCAGCAGGGCTGCAGGACGGTGGTCCTCTCTCTGGTCCTGAGGGAAATGACACAGGGCTCAGAGAGGAGAAGGGCTTTCATCAAATCATTGTATGTGTCACACACGCCGAATACAACCTTACAGTGAAATGCTTACTTACAAGCCCTTAACCAACAATGCAGTTTTAAGAAAAATAACTGTTAAGTAAAAAATAGATGTCTTTTAAAAGTACAAAAAAGTAACAAAAGATTCAAGAGCAGCGGTACAATAACTATAGCGGGGCTATATACAGGGGCACCAGTACAGAGTCAATGTGCGGGGGCACTGGTTAGTCGAGGTAATTGAGGTAATATGTACATGTAGGTAGAGTTAAAGTGACTATGCATAGATAATAAACAGAGATTAGCAGCAGCATAAAGGGGGGCAATGCAAATAGTATTTTATGTAACATCATCAGAGACATATAGACATAGACACAGGACCATGGTCGCCACTTCTCCTTCTCCAGTCCCTGATCAGGGCCATGTCACTCCACTGGTCTCGCTCTCTCTCTCTGGGGACAGACTCCTCCTCCCCACCACAGACATTAAACTACCCTACAGGCTGGTATTTACCCACCAAAATAACTCCAGAAATAAGCTGCGCATAGTTCTTCTCTGGCAGTTTAAATGGTGTTGAAACCCTGTGGGTGAATGACGACCAATGCTATATTTGACCCCAGCCTGGACAGTTAGAGCTTTTACTCTCTGTATTTGATTAAATAGTTTCTAGTACTTATAGACTAAGTGAAGGTATATGAGCCATCACTCCTCCTTGGATACATACTATCAGTCTCAGTGATGGCCTGTAGAGAGGTCGTTTGGTGCAACATCTGGTTTGGGGTGAATCTCTTTGGTGTTTACCAGAATCTGGAAGGGGCCACATCAGTGGGCCTGAGGATGAATCAGAACAATGAGGAAGCCAGTAAAGGAGGCTGACGGCATGGGGCTAACGACCGGTCGACCCGGACCACAGGAAATGTGGCTCCTCTTGACCCCTGACCCTTGAGGTTATGTATGCCCCTCTGTCTGCTCTCTGAGAGGGCGGGTGCCGGCTTGCCCACATGTGGCACAGAGCGCTGGCCGCACCCACACACCCTCGACACACCCTTAACCCTGCACACTCTGCTCAACTGGACATTTATACCAGGGATGAGTCCTTTCAGTCCCAGTGATCTGCTACCTCTCTTTTTCCCTGTACACTCTGAAAGTCCTCACCACCCCGCTTACTACTGTGTCACACCCTCAGGAGCTCAACACAGAGCCCAGCCCACTTTCACTAACCTGGGTCAGTCACAGAACAGCTGACATCCTCACCTGTGATAAGAGAACTGGCTGATATCAATGAGAAGGTTTAGGGTTGAAGAGAACTGGCTGATATCAATGAGAAGGTTTAGGGTTGAAGAGAACTGGCTGATATCAATGAGAAGGTTTAGGGTTGAAGAGAACTGGCTGATATCAATGAGAAGGTTTAGGGTTGAAGAGAACTGGCTGATATCAATGAGAAGGTTTAGGGTTGAAGAGAACTGGCTGATATCAATGAGAAGGTTTAGGGTTGAAGAGAACTGGCTGATATCAATGAGAAGGTTTGGGGCTAAATGGGACTGTCTGGGGCGGAGGAGGACGTTTATTGCAGTCAGACAGACTGATGCTCCAGGTCTATATAAGGGGATGGCACTTGTCTTGAGCAGCCTTGTCTTGAGCAGTGAATATAAACAACCCAATTTACTACTAGTCCTCCCTAGAGATGGAAAAGTTTACAGCGGCCTGCCAAAACAATACCACGGGAGGAGGACACTGAGAGGAAGATAGGGTCCATTCTTCATCCAACACCATGTTGGTTAAATATGACAGCTGCTTCTTGGAACCACACCATGCCATACATGTGATGACATGTATCTTAAAGTCAGTTAATAATCCTTCGAAGTTTGTCAAATATATACCAAACGGATGATTTAATGCAGTAAGAATGTAAAGACTACCCTCTGGAAGTGTTCCAAATATGTGATTTTTTAAAAACTATGTTAGAATGCTTCACCACTGCTTCGAGACAGAGTACCTGGCCGTGGTGAAAATGACATCTTCTACATTCTACTCAAACTACAGTATTTCCTAAGGGCGTATTCCGTTCACTTCCTGGTCTCTTCTTATGTTACACAACCGGACCTGCTGTTCTTTTCCCTCTCTCTCTCACATCGATTCATACACAATGAGCCCTTTACCTCATTAGCCTTAAGGGAGCCCTTTTCTGCAGTCAAGTGACCAAATCAACCTCCAGTGGCCTCATGGGTGAATGTTATTCATATTTTTCATAATTTCATAATCAATAAACATTTTTTTAAACGGTTTTGTTATCTTTCAGTCTTCTGTGATGTATACAATGTATAATATCGGGTTGCAAACTCAAAATTTAATACATTTCAACTCTATATCTGACATGGTACAGGTGTCTTCTTTTTGTAAATCCATGACCATGTGTGTGAGGTGTATACATTTGTTTCAAAGTAGATTTGTTTAAGACTACCAAGAAACACTCTGTGTGACCCTGGTTTAGGCCACTGCAGTAAAATGTTTAAGGTTGCATTTTGAGTGGAACATCCCTTTAATTGTGTAGCCCAAAAACTGTGGTGAACAACGGAATCTTATTTGACCGAAGTGCCTGAGTGGAACACAGCTGGACCTCACCAAATGGCTCCAACCCCTCTTACCCTGCCCCCCTGACTCCTACCTGTCTCTCATTAACGTTTCTCCATGTGGTCCTCAAACCTAACGGTGTATCTGCAGCACTAGGAGGAAGCTAATCATGTTCACACTGCAGGCTGTCTGCAGGCCAGTAGCCCTCCAATCAGCATAATTGGCACCAGATTGCAAGCTAGCTAGAGGGGCAAGTCAGAGCACTGCTCTACCTCTCCTCACCTCTCTCATCTAACACAGTACAGTGTATATGCAGAACAACACTCAGAGAGGAGCCTCTGACATACACCCTGACATGACCCTTTAGTAAAACAGAAGACAAACAGCATACATTTGTATTGAATAAATCAATTGCATGCTGTACATGCTCTTTCCACTGTCATGGAGATAGAGTGTCAATAAACAGAGACACAGTTGAAGACTGCTGTTGCCTTTCACCAAGTATAAACACAGACATTCTGTGTGGTACAACAGTACTACAGCAGAGCAGCAATATCAGGACAGTGTTAACTCTGACCCATCCTCCCTCTCTGAGTGAGCTCCAATACTATGTTTATGTTGGGAAGGGGGACCCTCCTGTTGCCACTGTTGCCTACCTGCAGAGGGCAAATACCAGAGGGGTGTGCTGGGGGGCTAATGGAGAGGGGGGGCAGTTGTTTGGGACATGGGGAGGGAGATGGTTGCCCTGTGATGCACGCAAAGGGAGTGAGTCCCGTGTGTCCTCTCTGTCAATGGTGGGCTATGAACAAGCTGATCCCCTACTGACTGCATGCAGTATTTTTTATTTAACCTTTATTTAACCAGGTAGGCTAGTTGAGAACAAGTTCTTATTTGCAACTGCGACCTGGCCAAGATAAAGCATAGCAATTTGACACATACAACAACACAGAGTTACACATGGAATAAACAAAACATACAGTCAATAATACAATAAGAGCGTCTGCTAAATGACTTAAATGTAAAATGTAAATGTAGAACAAAAGAAAAGAAAAGTCTACATACAGTGAGTGCAAATGAGGTAAGATAAGGGAGTTAAGGCAATAAATAGGCCATGGTGGCGAAGTAATTAGAATATAGCAATTTAAACACTGGAGTGATAGATGTGCAGAAGATGAATGTGCAAGTAGAGATACTGGGGTGCAAAGGAGCAAGATAAATAAATAAATACTGTATGGGGAGGAGGTAGGTAGATAGATGGGCTGTTTACAGATGGGCTATGTACAGGCGTAGTGATCTGTGAGCTGCTCTGACAGCTGGTGGCAGAGAAAGATACAGTACACACACGTTTAAACAGTGCACCTAGATCAAAGTACAGCAAGAATGACAACAACATAGAATTGTAACGCATGAATTGCATCAATGCTCTCTATGCATATGTGACCCAACGGGAATTGAGATAATATTACAATTATAATATATTCTATAATATTATTATAATGCGCTACTAACCATTTTCAGCTGGCTGATTTAATGTGTGTGCGTTAATACATCTACAGTATGTGTGTAAACCAGGGCTTGTTTATGCTCTTGTAACCCATGAGGATCTGTGAAACTCACTCCTCAGCCTGTGTGTCGCCCTTTGTGCTGTTGAAGAAGGCCTTTTTCCAATGGCGCAATGGGTTGGAACGCTTCACGAGGGTGGTCACGTTTGTGGTCTTGAGTTGAGCTGATCAACGGGGAAGCGGTACTTGCTAAGCAAACAGCGTGACATTCCTTACACTAGTTCATATGAAGGTTGCTCCAGAGTACTGCTGATCCTCAAGCCGAGACTAGTTCTTTATAGCTGTTCATAGAGCTCTGTGTTGGGCTGTGGAGCAGCCTCTTCCCCCGCTCTCCTTCCCTGACACGAGGGTGTGGAGAGCAGAGGAGAGAGGAGGGGATTGGGTCTCGCAGTTAACACCTCCCTGGATCCAGGCCACATGCCCCCTCTCTCTCTGTCTGCCTTCTGTCTGTTCTCTGTCTGCTCTCTGTACACACTATTATGGATGGAAAATAAGAGAGAGAAATACAGTTTGAAAAAGGTTTGTGTAATTGAGTTTTATTCTGTATTTAAATTCGGTTACAGAACATCATCATACTGTCTGAGGACAATAAGCAATTATTTATCTATTTAACCTTTATTTAACTAGGCAAGTCAGTTAACAACAAATTCTTATTTACAATGATGGCCTACCCCGGCCAAACCCGGACGACGATGGGCCAATTGTGCGCCGCCCTATGGGACTCCCAATCACGGCCGGATCTGATACACACTTCCCCCGAAACAAGCTTCATATTCGGTAACACATTCAAACTTAGTATTGCTGTTGTGTGGTGAGCAAAGGATGCGAAGTGTGATGATGTTTATGCCCGTAGTGCCACTACACAGTGTCACACATTTAGAGAATTCAATACACCACCCTGAAAATGGATGATTTGTACAGTATGATATTGCCATTACAGAACATTATCGTCGCTACATTCTCTCCAACTGTATGTGCTTTTCTATAATGTGACTACTCAATTAGAGATACACACATACCACACACGTTTGCATTGAGAATTTATCTCCATGACTTGTTTTCTAGCTGTTAAATGTAACATTATTTTCCCCTAGTTGCATCAGATAAGTGCTGTCTCTAAATCACACACAAACCACAGCTCCGCAGCACTACCAGGCGGAGGTCACGGTCAGGCAGTGAAGAGACTGGGCTGTGGTGTTGAGAGAACTGAGCTGCACAGTCCATCTCCGCTCTCCAGTGCATTATCACTGGGCTCAGCCAAGAACAGCCTCCTCTTTGAACTCTCAACAAAGCATCTGTTTCGCCTCAGTGGACGTCTTCATGTTCAAATATAGGCAAGAGGGACAAAATGATACAGAGCACACATTCTTTCCCAGCTGCGAGTTGCAGCATACACCCTTGCAGCCCCAGCCAAATTGCTGGGTGTCATTCTGGCAGCACCCCTGTGGAGAGAATATGATGGGAGGGTGAACTCTCTCCCACTAACCCCAGTTTAGCGCTCTCAGGCTGGATGTTAAGAGGCCTGTGAACACCTTCTCTATCTCCCACAACCAGAGCGAGAGAGAGCTGGGAAAAGTCACCTCACCCTCCCTAAAGACATAGCTCTCTCCTGTGGTCTCTTATATCCCCAATTGGAGGCCGCTCACACAAACACACACACATGCACTCGTACGGGTTGCACACAGGCGCGCTAACACACACACACACACCATGCATGCACACGCACACACGCCACACACGCCACACGCGCCACACACTTGGAATATGGAGGTGGAGAGAATCATGTTGTAGTTGATCTATGAATACATTTAAGTTAAGTTATGGGGTGCTAAAAAACCAAGACCCAACTTGTGGGATGTTTTGAGAGATTTAGTTTGCCCTGCTACAGCCTCCTGGTTTGAGACTGTGGATTATAATACACCCACATCTGCCTCTGTTTTCCAAGACCCCTTTCACCTGCCTGGTTGCTAGGAGACCCACGGCTCGTTAAGAACACCTGCCCAGGTAAGTTGAGGCCTGGGCCACCGGCAGACGGGACAAAGGCTTTGAAGGGGGCCAAAAGTAACATGTAGCGGAGCAGAAGAATCAACTGAAAGGAGAGAAAAGGAGAGAACAGGAGAGAAAAGGAGAGAAAAGGAGAGAAAAGGCTGTAAATGAGAGGAGGATTAGTCATGGAGAAATAGAACACCAAGGGAATGTGAAATCCTCCTGCATCAACGGCAGCACAAACACAACAAACCCAGAAAAGTTGGGACAAGTTATTCACACAGGTAGCCCACAAGAAAGTTGACTTTTTTATTTGATGAGAGTAGGGTTGTGGATGCTCCTTGCTTCCCATACTAAAACAAAACAGTCCAGAATGTTGCAGTAGAGCACATACAGCAGAGAGTTGTGTTTATATTGATGAGCTCTCATGCTGGAGTGATTTGCTTATGTTTCGTTGGTGAATCTCAATGAGCTTCCAGCTGCATAGCCTGCATCCATTTAGCATCCTCAATGGTAAAAAGTGTCATATTCAACCATAACTGTCAAAATTCACCCCTGACTCTACAGTATGTGGTGGAATTATTTTTGTATGGCCTGATGCACTAGGTGGATGGAGATGTCCCTTAAGGACCAATGGAACAGCCTCACATGAGCAAACTCCACCCACCCAGGGCACCCGGCCATACAAAACAAACTAAACCTATGTTTTGGTTAATAACAATGTGTCCATGTGCCTTTCTCTATGCATCAGAGTTGTGTGTGGCTTGGAATGCTTGCTCCTCCCTTAGGATCAAGCAGATGCACGATGTTCTGTTTGCTTTGTTCATGTATTAGTAGAAGAAATGGCCTGAGTTAAACACATGAACAGTCTGGTCCTCTGGGAGCCTGCTGCTGCCTCAGTATGGGGGATCCTCTTCCGGGCACACTTCCCTTGACCTCAGGGTTATCATCATGGTAATCCTGACTATGGCCTCTGTGAGGAATGGCCCAATGGCTACTGGGTAATATACCTGGCCTGGGCCTGGCTGAAATGACCCTTTTGCCTGGCTGTGGTTGGAGGTGAGCTGCTGGGATAGTCTTTGGTGTGGTAGCAGACACTCTGTGTTATGTCTGTATGCCTCACAATGGGATTAGGTCATCTCATCTGCAGCGCTAGCTAGCCGACGTTAACATGCCCGATATAGCCCCCAGACCTTAATGATTTTCTTGTGGTAACCGCCAGCCCTCGTAAAATTCAATAATGATCCAATGAGATCTAAATTGTCCTCATTTAATACCAGCGCTCCATAAAATGCCTTTCTAGTTAAATGTGCCCATGTGCCTCACACACAAACATTGTGACATCAATAAAGCAATAAAATCAAACATAACAAAAATCACAAACCAACAATGCTGTAAACCCCCTCCATGTGGTGCTCCAAAATGGGTTCTTTCTCCACCAGAGTTAAATTCAGCTAGAAGGGAAATCTTATACATTTCGGGGAACTACTGTATCTATCTGACATGTGAGAGAGTGCTCCATTGCCAATTCTTATGTAACTGGCCATTCCCTGTTCCCCATGTGATGCCCTATGCCTTGTAAAATGCTCCATCCAGCCTCCACCACATATCACAGCAGCAGCAGCATGGTCCCATGGTCCATCACATACACTATTTATTAGACTGATCTGTCATCACTGCGTGTGGTGCCAGTCCACCAGAGCCCTCTGTGTGTGTGTGCGTGTGTGCGTGTACGTGCGTGAGTATGTGTGTGCTGGGTGCTGCAGGAAGTCTATGTTTGGGTTGACGCCAGGGTCAGTTCAGTTTTTCCTGACAGTTTTATATACCCAATAGATGACTGGGTATTTGCACTCCGGGGCTCCGATGTTAACTCCCTCCGGCTGAAGGGGATGAAGGTTTGAAAGTGTTGTCTCTACTATTTATGTTAAGGCTGCGTCTGGTCCATGTGCACAGGGCTCTGCCTGGACCCCCGCCGCACTGCTGAGGCTTGGGTGTCTCCTCCCTGGCTCCATCTACCCCTCCCGGCCCCTGGCTGTTGACATTTGAAAACCCAAACTGCATAGTAAAATGTGAGTAGAACACAGGAAAGCATTGGCTGTAGACGTGCGAGAAGAGGAAGAGAGAAAAAACACAGTCATAAAAAAGTAAAATAATGAAGGAAATAAACCCCCTCCCTCCTATCAGATGAGGCAGATGAGTTTCAAAGCAGGAGAGGCTGAGAGTGGTTTCAGCTGAGCCTGGGATCATAGTCAACTGTCAGCGAAAATCTGTTTCCAATAGGAGTGCTTCCTGTGAGGGCAGGAAATGGCCCTCCTTGCTGCGGGGATCCAACAAAGCAGGCCTGTGAGGGGCGACCTTGAAACTACTGCTTCCCTCTGCTCCCCTCAGTCCTGGAGCCCGCCGCACCACAGGATATTCCATTAGGCCACGAAGATGCAGGGCTCCAGGCTGCGACCATTCAGTTTCATTTTGTGACCCTTTGACTTGGCTGTGCGAGTTACATTTTGTTATTGGTCACATCAGTGGGAGCTGCACATTCTACATGGCCACCTTGCTCAAAACGTCCTATTTTTTTAAATGATATTGCGGGGACAACAAGCTTAACTTATTGTCACAATTGAAGAAAGGAGGTTATCGGGAATATTATTTCTCAGCTCTGAATTTTGAGCTCAAGAGCAACTATTTTACATATTTGATATGGCTTTGAATCACAACATGAAAAGATGATGAAACAGCTTATTTATTGAATACCATATCCGTAGTCTATTACTCTTTTTAATAAAAGCCTGGTGCCACCAACTGACAAACTCAGTGCCACCAGGGGAAGGCGTCTCAAGCCCTGAGAGGGGTTCAGATTCAGCTTGGCCCAAGGAATGTTGGAGGGTGCTGTGTGTGAGCATCCCAACTCCAGGTATCACCCCAGAACACTAAGGACATCTACTGTAGGCCTAAAATAGATGGAGCTTTGCTGAAGTACACTGAAACTACTAAGCTACTTTATGTTACCTCTATATCCATATTCACTATGCATTATTCAATAAGATATTTTGAGAATGACATTAGATCTATATTTTTACAGTGAAATATTGCCTCCAAGCACTCATATCCACTCTAAGGAAAGAAGAAGGGCATTGTATTTCTGTATTTGAGCGCAAAGAAGGATTCAAAAGTCACATGAGGAAACTGCACCCCTGGAGTCTACTCAAATCCCCCTCCTCGCCCCATGCAGGCCCCCGCAGAAGAGCATCCAGACTCATATTCCAGATTTAAAAACCACTTGCGTAACACAATATCCCCAATGGACAATCTGGCCATTTTACCCACCACATACCAAAACAGGCTTCAAGGCTCTGGGCTGAGAGAAGCTGAGAGGAGCGGATATGACAGGATTGTTCTGCTACTTACATCACTCAGCTCCAATATGCGTTTACAATGAGTCCTAGAGAGACAACATTTCTCCAGAGAAGCAAAAAACGAGACTATCAAACACACTGTGTCAACCTGCATTTTAGCTTAAGAAATCAACACACAATGGTGACCTCAATGTTTTCACAGTTAGAGTGAATGACATCATACAGCAGGCTGGCTGCAGAGTCAACACAGAAGCTATAGCTCAAGTCATGAAAGGAAAAGAGCAACATCCTTCACAGTGGAGGGCAGTGGAGATGTTTTCAGTGGCGTGCAACACGTCTGCCCATGCAGACCACACAATAGCCATGCTCAACTGACTCATCATTTGTAAATGTGAAAACAATCTGAATGATTTCTTACAATAGGCTCCGTCGGTACTGAATGAAAGAATGCCACCAAAAGCATAATCAAAATGTTTTGAATGAATTCATTCGGCTTGTAAAACCAATGTTTCATAAAGCCATTCAAAGGGAAACACATCATGCCACACATAATGAGAGCACACCTGGACAGTGGCAGTGGGCACACAGTGACCATTTTTTATGACAGCTGGCTGGCTGTGGCTCTATAGGGCCCCATCCTGTTCATAACAAGACAATGCAGTGGGGAAGGAAGGGCTATTCTCATTTAGACTGAGTGTGTTGGGTGACACAGATCAACACAACTAACCCCTGTCTTTCATTACAAACAGCCCTGGTCCGTTAATTATCCTTTTCTCTCACGTTTAACCTTATGGCTTCTTGCACTCTCCTGAAGGGTTAACCCTGGGGTCAAGCCACTATGGGCTAAGAAAAGCCTGGGTCAACCTTGCCACTCAAACACTTAATGTGCCGTGTCCACAGTCTCCACACAGACTGGCTGTTGGCAGTGTTTGTGTTGGTCACTTCTCTCAGGCATGTAGAGAGTGTCAATGAGCCTCTCAGTGTTAGAGAAAAGCACACATATTTAACCTCTGCCAGGGAAGGACGTAAATAATGTATAACTCCATGACTGTAATTGTAAAGAACCTCCCTAATGCACACTACATATGTCTCAAGGCTACAGTTGGTATAGCTGTGCTTAGTTGTACAGAGATGGAAATACCCCTTAACACTAAAAGCTCATTTCAGGTTGAGCAGGCATATGCACTGTAAACGGTGAATACAGTCTCCGCGACCGCGGAACGTTGCCTTTAATTGTCTATTGCTCTATAAAGCTGAATTTCCACGATATGGATTGAATAGAGCCCCTAGCTTGTTAATGGGATAATTATGACTATGTGGAAGTCATGACAATGTATTCCTTTAAACCTCTGTGACACTTAGAGACAGTCTGTCCAAGGTTGCTAACTTGTACTAACAACACAATTTAAACCAACCCTCCCTTCCCTCTGTGTATAAATGAGTGTGTGACACCCCGACTGTCTGTCTGCTTTTTGATTGATATGTAATGAGTACC
Organism: Oncorhynchus keta; assembly: GCF_023373465.1. Taxonomy (NCBI): domain Eukaryota; kingdom Metazoa; phylum Chordata; class Actinopteri; order Salmoniformes; family Salmonidae; genus Oncorhynchus; species Oncorhynchus keta. Next base: position 35,680,629 of record NC_068430.1, on the reverse strand, counting down.
AGGTGAGTGTCAGCTAGGATCCCTAGCCCCCTAGTGCGGGGCCGTCAGTGGTCACAGAGAGGGGTCAGTCTCCCCCGGGGTGGTAATAGAGGACATAGTGGGCCTGAAACACTGGGGGTCATGTTTCAATTGGATCACAGCTCTACGTGTCACAGAACAACCTGATGTGTCATGTGATCAGAAGTCTAATCAGTCTTTCAGTTTGGAGTTGTACGGCATCAAACCCTCTCTATCGCCCCCATCTATCACGCTCTCTCTCATAGACACGTGCTCAATCTTTATTTTTCTCTCCATCTTTCAGCGCAGCACTCAGTTTTCCAACAGTCTGATCTATGCGATCTCACACCTTCTCTCATCTGGTTCATGAAAGCTCAATGGATCTTTAAGACTGAAGTAGTAAAGGACGTTAGTGATGTACTGATTGACTCTTAGATACACTGCTCCACTATACTGAGTTAACCCCTTCAATCTTTCTGCTGAGGGTGTGTGTGTGTGTGTGTGTGTGTGTGTGTGTGTGTGTGTGTGTGTGTGTGTGTGTGTGTGTGACGGTGCTGACTAGGACGAATGGATGAGCACTGGGCCAGGTAACAACTGGGAACCAGATGCTGCATGGGTTATCTTGTCCCATGAAGAGGATGACAATGATGATGACATATGGACATGGTGCCATGGTGTCAACATCAAGATGTTGGTCATGGTGTCATCTAACTTTAGTCTGTCAACAGCGTTTTCCTGACAAGCAGGGCTCATCCAGTCTTTCACTCAATTTCTCAGGCTTGCACTCTCAGTCAACTTGGGATCCACTTGTGTAAATGTAGAATACATCCGATGATTGTACTCTAGTATCTAAATCACTGACACTAAACAGAGCTCTGTGTATACTAACTGACACAGTGCTTCACTGCTTCCTGTCCTGGCAGGATTTTCATGGTAGTTGGAGCTCAATACTATAATCAAGAAGATAAAGCATTACAGTATAACAGTATTTAAATCCTCACAGGTATGTAGTCACTGATGACAATGCTCATCGTTGCCTAGAGTGCTACATCACACTGATATGAACCCATTATTACAAAGGAGATGATTGTGGACTACAGGAAAAAGAGGACAGAGCATGCCCCCATTCTCATTGATTGGGCTGCAGTGGAGCAGGTTGAGAGCTTCAAGTTCCTTGGTGTCCACATCACCAACAAACTAACATGGTCCAAGCACACCAAGACAGACATGAAGAGGGCATGACAAAACCTATTCACCCTCAGGAGACTGAAAATATTTGGCATGGGTCCTCAGATCCTCAAAAGGTTGCATCACTGCCTGGTATGGCAACTGCTCGGCCTCCGACCGCAAGGCACTACAGAGGGTAGTGCGAAAGGCCCAGTACAACACTGGGGCCAAGCTTCCTGCCATCTCGGATCTCTATACCAGGCGGTGTCAGAAGAAGGCCCTAAGAATTGTCAAAGACTCCAGCCACCCTAGTCATAGACTGTTCTCTCTGCTACTGCACGGCAAGCGGTACCGGAGCGCCAAGTCTAGGTCCAAGAGGCTTCTAAACAGCTTCTACCTCAAGCCATAAGACTCCTGAACATCTAATCAAATGGCTACCCAGACTATTTGCATTGCCCCCCCCCTTTACACTGCTGCTACTCTCTGTTGTTGTCATCTATACATAGTCACTTCAATAACTCTACCTACGTGTACATACTACCTCATCTAACTGGTGCCCCCGCACATTGACTCTGTACCGGTACCCCCCCTGTATATAGTCTCCACATTGACTCTGTACCGGTACCCCCTGTATATAGTCTCCACATTGACTCTGTACCGGTACCCCCTGTATATAGCCTCCACATTGACTCTGTACCGGTACCCCCTGTATATAGTCTCCACATTGACTCTGTACCGGTACCCCCTGTATATAGTCTCCACATTGACTCTGTACCGGTACCCCCTGTATATAGTCTCCACATTGACTCTGTACCGGTACCCCCTGTATATAGTCTCCACATTGACTCTGTACCGGTACCCCTGTATATAGTCTCCACATTGACTCTGTACCGGTACCCCTGTATATAGTCTCCACATTGACTCTGTACCGGTACCCCTGTATATAGTCTCCACATTGACTCTGTACCGGTACCCCTGTATATAGTCTCCACATTGACTCTGTACCGGTACCCCCTGTATATAGTCTCCATATTGACTCTGTACCGGTACCCCCTGTATATAGCCTCCACATTGACTCTGTACCGGTACCCCCTGTATATAGTCTCCATATTGACTCTGTACCGGTACCCCCTGTATATAGTCTCCACATTGACTCTGTACCGGTACCCCTGTATATAGTCTCCACATTGACTCTGTACCGGTCCCCCTGTATATAGTCTCCACATTGACTCTGTACCGGTACCCCCTGTATATAGTCTCCACATTGACTCTGTGCCGGTACCCCTGTATATAGTCTCCACATTGACTCTGTACCGGTACCCCCTGTATATAGTCTCCACATTGACTCTGTACCGGTACCCCCTGTATATAGTCTCCACATTGACTCTGTACCGGTACCCCTGTATATAGTCTCCACATTGACTCTGTACCGGTACCCCTGTATATAGTCTCCACATTGACTCTGTACCGGTACCCCTGTATATAGTCTCCACATTGACTCTGTACCGGTACCCCCTGTATATAGTCTCCACATTGACTCTGTGCCGGTACCCCTGTATATAGTCTCCACATTGACTCTGTACCGGTACCCCTGTATATAGTCTCCACATTGACTCTGTACCGGTACCCCCTGTATATAGTCTCCACATTGACTCTGTACCGGTACCCCCTGTATATAGTCTCCACATTGACTCTGTACCGGTACCCCCTGTATATAGTCTCCACATTGACTCTGTACCGGTACCCCCTGTGTATATAGTCTCCACATTGACTCTGTACCGGTACCCCCCCCTGTATATAGTCTCCACATTGACTCTGTACCGGTACCCCCCTGTATATAGTCTCCACATTGACTCTGTACCGGTACCCCCCCCCCTGTATATAGTCTTGCTATTGTTGTTGTACTGCTGCTCTTTAATTACTTGTTACTTTTATCTCTTATTCTGGTCCGTATTTGAAACTGCATTGTTCGTTAGGGGCTCATAAGTAAGCATTTCACTGTTGTATTCAGCGCATGTTGACTAATAAAATTTTATTTGATTTGACTATTAATATAGTCAAAGTTCTCACAACATGGATCCTGTTTTATGGAGAGTGAATACATGGGACTAAAAAGGCCATTTCCCCTGGCATCAGAGTCAGCTAAAAACAGCACTGTTAAATAATTACAGTGATTAATCCAACATAAACAGGCAGAGACTTCAGGATCTAGTCTCTGTGAGCTTAATCAGGGTTCTGGGATGAGCTAAGAGAGAGCGAGAAAGAGAGAAAGTAATGGGCGAGTGGGCCTTATGTAGGGTACATGTCTCAATGAGTGTTTACCCTCAAGTGTGTACCATAATTTTGTGTGGCAAAGTAACTAAAGCATGTATGGTGGGTGCTGGGGAGAGGTTCCTGCTCCAGACTTGGTGTCTAAAGGATGGGTGCACAAGTCTGACCCCTGCCTTGCCAAAGCCAGAGTGAATCCCAGCCTCAGAGAGTGTCTGGGTGTCCATGCGGGGATGGGTGGCATCTTGCCGGAGCAAGTGTGCTGTTTTGCAGAGAGGTTTGATGCGCTGGCCATGGCTCTGGCTCTCTGCAAGAGGAGAGGAGTGGAGGATGGGGGAGTGAGCCAAGCAGGCAGCCGGTTAATCCGTGGCTTCCTGTGTGTTTTATTTAATGTGCAGATCAGCTCTAGGGCCCGTTTCCTGTGTTTTTTATTTAATGTGCAGATCAGCTCTAGGGCCCGTTTCCTGTGTGTGATGGGTGCCAGGCCCAGGGGTCAGACCCACAGACAGCCCCCAGCACTGGGGCCCAATGCCATACAGACGCAGCCAGCACCAGCCAAGTGTCAGTGCATGTGCACACACACACACACACATGCCATGCAGAGACCAAGGCACACCCTTTATGGTTTAAAAGTTTACAGCACCGGAGAGCACAGAGTCAGGTGAGAGGGAAGTTATGATCTGCCTCTCTCTAGTTCTCCCTCACCAGCACTCACTCCCCTGACCCCACTTCTAACACTGGACAGAGATCCAAGACTTACGCAGCCTTCAAACATCTGGCTGCAGGGCTCACCACCAGGTGTGTAGCCAGACATTCCATAAAGATGGTGAGCAAAATATATATGCTGATACTATACAAAACATTTTTTCAGTGATAGGGGCAATTTTTAGCATTCAGAAGAGTTTGTTTTGGTGGGAGGTGAAAAGCTGAGCATTGCTTACAACAGTGACTGGTTCAGTGGTTCAGAGACTGTGTTAGAGCCTCCTGTGCAGGGCTCTGTCAACATGCCGTCTGGACAAACAGTATGTTTGACTGTATGCTTTGGTTGTGTGGCTGGGAGTGTTGGACTGTGCGTATCAGGGTCAGGCCTGGGGTTCTGGTGAAAGACCGTACTCAAGCAAACAGAGGATGTTTAAACACAAGGAGAAACACAAGGAGTAAGAGTCTCAGAAAAGAGAGGGGGTGGGAGAGAGAGAGAGAGAGAGAGAGAGAGAGAGAGAGAGAGAGAGAGAGAGAGAGAGAGAGAGAGAGAGAGAGAGAGAGAGAGAGAGAGAGAGAGAGAGAGAGAGAGAGAGAGAGAGGTGAGGTGGATGCAGGTGATGGTGAGCCTCAGACAAGCTCAGACACACTGACTGAAACTGTGACACATAGAAGGCGTCTCAAGGATGTGTCAGCACGTGAGAGGCACACGGCACAAGAATGTACACACAGTCAGTACTCTGAAAATGATTTGTTCATTTGTGCTCTCTCTCACATTTAGACACAAATTATTGTTGTCTATCAATAATGACAAGCCACTGGGGTCTGACAACTTGGATGGAAAATGACTGGGGGTAATAGTGGACGATATTGCCACTCCTATTTGCCATATCTTCAATTTAAGCCAACCAGAAGGTATGTGCCCTCAGGCCTGGAGGGAGGCAAACGTTATTCCCCTACCTAAGAATAGCAAAGCCCCCTTAACAGGCTCAAATACCCAACCAATCAGCCTGTTACTAACCCTTAGTAAACTTTTGGAAAAAATTGTGCTTGACCGGATACAATGCTCTTTTATAGTTAACAAATTGACAACAGACTTACAGCATGCTTATAGAGAAGGACATTCAACAAGCACAGCACTTACACAAATGACTGATGATTGGCTGAGAGAAATTGATAATAGAAAACTGTGGGGACTGTTTTGTTAGACTTCAGTGCGGCATTTGACATTATCATAGTCTGCTGCTGGAAAAACGTATGTGTTATGGCTTTACACCCCCTGCTATAATGTGGATAAAGAGTTACCTGTCTAACAGAACACAGAGGGTGTTCTTTAATGGAAGCCTCTCCAACATAAACCAGGTAGAATCAGGAATTCCCAAGGGCAGCTGTCTAGGCGCCTTACTATTTTCAATCTTTACTAACGACATGCCACTGGCTTTGAGTAAAGCTAGTGCTGTCTACTGTATGTATGCGGATGACTCAACACTATACACGTCAGCTACCACAGCAACCGAAATGACTGTAACACTTAACAAAGAGCTGCAATTACAGTAGTTTCAGAATGGGTGGCAAGGAATAAGAAGGTCATATATATTTCAAAAACTAAAAGCATTGTGTGTGGGACAAATTATTCACTAAACCCTAAACCTCAACTAAATCTTGTAATGAATAATGTGGAAATTGAGCAAGTTGAGGAGCCTAAACTGCTTGGAGAAACCCTGGATCCGTAAACTGTCATGGTCAAAACATATTGATACAACAGTACCTAGGATGGTAAGTCTGTCTATAATGAAGCCCTGCTCTACCTTCTTAACAACACTATCAACAAGGCAGGTCCTACAGGCCCTTGCTTTGTCGCACCCTGACTACTGTTCAGTCTTGTGGTCAGGTGCCACAAGATGGACTTAGGAAAATTGCAATTGGCTCAGAACAGGGCAGCACGGCTGGCCCTTGGATGTACACAGAGAGCCTGTATTAATAATATGCATGTCAATCTCTCCTGGCTCACAGTGGAGGAGAGATTGACTTCATCACTACTTATATTTGTGAGAGCTATTGACATGTTGAAGCTGTCTGTCTAAACTACTGGCACACAGCTCGGACACCCATGCATACCCCACAAGACATGCCACCAGAGGTCTCTTCACAGTCCCCAAGTCCAGAACAGACTATGTGGGCGCACAGTACTACATAGAGTCATGACTACATGGAACTCTATTCCACATCAAGTTAAAAAAATACACCATACGGGAACAGCGGGGACTGTGAAGCAACACAAACATAGACACATGCATACAAACACATTATAATATATACACCATACACACACATACACATATATTTTGTGTTATAGATAAGTGGTAGTAGAGTAGAGGCCTGAGGGCACACACTTAATATGTTGTGAAATCTGTTATGAATTTATTGTAATGTTTTTCAAATGTATAACTGCCCTAATGTTGCTGGACCCCAGGAAGAGTACCTGGGCAGCAGCTAATTGGGATCCATAATACATACAAAAATACACACATACAGTATATGCAAATAGTGTACTGTATGCAAATACCCCATCAATAAGACGCTAATGTGTGCACACACACGAGGCAGGCAGCCAGAGGTAAGAGCCCAGGCTCAGTCTGTCAGTCACAGGCAGGCAGGCAGGCAGACAGACAGACAGACAGACAGACAGACAGACAGACAGACAGACAGACAGACAGACAGACAGACAGACAGACAGACAGACAGACAGACAGACAGACAGACATGGCAAACAGAGGAGGAGAGAAGGGAGGTTTCCACAGAAACAGCATCAGTCCTCTGTCATTAAATGCCAGTGGATTAGTATGTGAATAAACACACATTGAGGCAGGATTATACTGTTATACTCAGCACTGGAAACCCAGAGGCGTGGGGAAAAGGTGTGCTCTGGCTGAGGTCTAAGAGAATTCATCTCCTAGCTTTCCTCCTTCCAAAATATGTTGGAGAGAACTCCACAACTAAATCATATAGTAAGGTCTCCAAAAATCTGTGTTTACAAAATCATACTTCGAAGGATTCATCCTCAAAGCAAAAGTAATGAATGCCATTTGTAATACTACAGTTTACGATCGGTGCACAAACCCCTTCTCTTCTCAACAGACCATGGGGCATGATACTTTCAGTGGGGCCATTACAAACCGATCTCTATTATTGTTGTCGTGAGGAGCTGGAAATATACTGTACGATCAGACTCCAGCCATGTGCATTCACAAAGGACTGAAGTGTTGAGAACTACCCCCACACTACCCCAGGGTTGCTTCACTGTGCCTGCCACACAGGTAACATGGCCCCTCTGCCTCTCTCCAAATCCCTATCACTCAGATAGTAGATAAGAGGGTAGCCAGGGCTCCACAGTCCTCATGGTAGACCTGTTGGAGAAGAACCCCTGAACCCTCTGTAATAGGATCACTCACCCTGTCTCTCACTTTGTCATCTAACAATATCCTTTCCTCCCTCCATTTCTCAGCTTCACCAAAAGGAGACAGTGAGGGAACACTACATCAATAGCACTACCATTGTGTGTGCGTGTGTTCAGAGTGACAAAGAGGTGAGGGGATTGCTGTGTGAAGTGGGCTGTTGAGAAAAGCTAAGCCATCATGCTTTTTAAGAGGTATCCTCTAGCCTTATTCTAGTACAGTCATTGTATTGTATTGTTGTACTCTATTCACTGCAGAATCATTCTGTAAAAGGAGGAAAACCAAACACCTCTATCCTGGCCTGAGTGTATTAGTCCGATAGAAAGAAGGACACAATGCCCTCCTCCTCTGAATCCCCCATCTTCCTATAGGTGTTCAGTAATGGCTCAGCTCACAGCTTAGTGGAGGCCCCATGTAGATTCACAGTATCCAGATGATGAATAGAAAAATAGGACAACAACCCTACGCAGGTGCATGGTACAAATAATGCCAGAAGAAAAGACATTTGAATGCTCCCACCAATGAATGAAAAAGACACTAAAGCCCAGACTGAATGTCATAATGAACCGTGTGTGTAAACCTGTCACATGGATTCCCCTAAACCAGGCCTTACCCTTTTATTTCTCCACATTCTGTGGCGTCACGGAGCCGACAGGTCCAGACATGGAGAGGACAACAATGACAAGACTGCAGAAGGGTGGAGCTGACATGAACTGCTCAATTGAATGATTTCAGATACCTGTGCTATTGGGCTCATCCTGCAATGGCTTTCTCGTAAGAGGGTAGGATAACCCTCTCATCCTCATACTTAACTGTTTCAGTACACCAGGGACATGGTAGCCTATACTCGTGTTCAAAGCGAGGGCAGTGTACAGTACTATACAGAAGCTTTTACAGAACTTTGTACAGAACTGTCCACACAAACACACACACGCGTCTTATTACGAGAACTGGACGCATCTCCCTGTGAGAGGAGTCGACAAAACAATTCTGTGATTTCATGTTTTGACAGGATAAAGGGTACATTTGTATGCTACTGTGTTTACACTGTAATGCAGGTTTGATTGCATTGAGCCCTGTTGTCATTTTGATAAGCCCAGGATCATCCTGAATGACAAGCAAGGCCAATGTTAAACAGGGCTGAGGTTAGACAGCGAGAGAAAAACACATTGACCTTTCAGGAAGAAGACAGATCAGAGGGTTTAAGGAGGTAAAGGATAAAGGACTTTGGCCTGACCAGATCTGTGTATTAGGACAACAACCTGTCACCTGAAGAAAGTGGTCTTGGAATTGAACTCTGACATTTACAACCCATGATGACCCCAGGCCTCACGAGCAACATTTGACAAATTTGGTTTTGGTCAGCTTTGAACTAAATACTGTAATGCGAGGCTCACAATTTTATAGAGACTTTCTGTTTATATTTGTTATATCTCATTAGATCTATTTGGCATTTAACCCCAAAACAAACCTTGGTTAAACCTAAAGCTAGATACAGCATGTGGACAATTGACCACCTCCATACTACTGAGGTCTCTGAGAGGGTCTGACTACAGAAGAGGGGGGGACTACACTGTAAAAAATATGTATTTATTGAGTCAACTTTTTTAAAAGTGTGTTACCCTGCTGCCCTAAAATGTTAAGTCAAGTCCATTCCGGAGTTTGTGCTGGGTTAACTTCCTCTAAAGTTACGTCAACCTAGTAAAGTGGAACTAACACATTTGGATTCACTGTTAAAAATGTCCTGTAATTTTACAGTACACTACCGGCTTCAGTGAAAATAAACAAACTGCTGAATATTTACAGCTATATACTCCCAACCTCTTGGTTGCCAGCTACCTGAATGTCCTTCTACTCCACGAGGTCTGTGGGTAAGACAGATTGGTCACAGATTTATTGCCAAAAATACATTTCTGGACTTCGCTAAAGGTTTCCCAGAATCAAGTCAATAATTGTCAGATTATCTGACAATACCAATTTAAATATAGGAGTGCTCAGGGACACTTGACGTAAAGTGTGCATATATGGTCTAGGGCAAGGTTCTCCAACCCAATTCCTGGATAGCTGCCGTCCTGTAGGTTTTAGCTCCAACCTTAATCTAGCACACCTGACCTAATAATTAGTTGGTTGATAAGATGAATCAGGTAAGTTACAACTTGGGTTGGAGTGAAAACCTACAGAGGGTAGCACTCCAGGAGCAGGGTTGGAGAGCTCTGCTCTGGGGATTTAAACTTTACATTTCTTGGTTGGAAGTGCATTGATGTTTCTACAGTGCCACATTTATTACTGAGAACAAATATCCACACACTCAAAAATGAGGGTACAGTGTTGTTCCCTGATTCACAAAAAGGTTAAAGGTTCACATAAGGTACCTTTTAGTGTACATCTGCAGATGGTATAGTATAACGGTACATTTTTCAACCAAATACTTTGAATATAAGGTACAATACCAGCTGCCATTATGTTTCTGTAAAATACAATGTAACCTCTTAACAGTGCAGCACTATATTGCCACCAGCTCTTATAAAGAGCACAGAATTGGAAGAGCACAAAATAAGGACTCAACCTTCATTAAGGTATCGATAAAACCACTTAAACTGGTACAATACTTCCACTAATAGTTGGCACAATTGTTTTTTTTACCATGCCCCAAATATGCTAATAGCCCCCGCCCCAAAACGCTAATGTTGCCCCACCTACATTTTAAAACACAGTAAGGATTGTGCCTTATATTCAAAATATTGTGTAGAAATGGACCATTATACCAGATTATCTGCACATATAACTTAAAAAGTACCAAGCAGTACCCTGTGAGTTTATATGTTTACCTCTGAAGGTACATTATCTTTACATTTGACCTTTTTGTACCCCAGGGAACAACTCTGTGCCCTAACTGTACCCTTCTTCTTTAGAGCGTGTGGATGTTTTTGGTAAGACATATGTATGGTGGCACTGCAGAAACATTGATGCACTCATGACCAATTGGTTGCAAGTTTAAATCCCCAGAGCATTTATGCACACTTTGTGTCAAGTGTCTATGAGCACTACTATTTTTTACGTTGGTGCAGTCAGATAATCAGACAATTATTGACTTGACTGAGTAGGGCTGGCACGATTATCGTATGACCATGTAACCGATGGTTGAGAATGAAGAGCGTCATGAAAATAAAATAACCGTTATAACCGGTTTTAAAAAAACAATACAAATAAATAAAATTGAACGAACAGCTGACTGAAGAAGGCCGTGCATTCGTGCAGCTGAGTCGGTTTCTGCGGTAACATGGACTCTTAACAATGTGATGTAACTTTGTTACTTCTTGCTGAAACAAGAAACTAGCAACCGAGTCTTCAGTTGCCTAGGCAACTCCTTCCAAAATGCATAGAATTAATAGAACGGACTTGGAACCTCTACCACTGACAATTTGACTGGTAAACTCATTGGTACACTCGCAATAGCTGCCTAGTATTGCTATGCAATAACTTCCATGGTAATGTAGAATGTTAATTCAAATGACGTTAATTGATGTGGCTCATGCAATGGGGGAAAGAAATGTGTGGTTGCCATGGCGCCATGAGATCACCTAGTCAGAGAGCTCTGTAAATATTGTACATATTTTAATAGTTTTAGGTGTTTTTGACAGAATCTTTTTAGATCAACTTTTTATTGTGTTAGCTAGCCAATTAAGTTTTGGTTTTATATATATATATATATATATATATATATATTTATCCACGTAAGTGAAAGACTGTCAAGTCAGTTCTTTGACCAACTGAACTGATAAGCTAGCTGTTTTTATTTTGAACAACAATAGATGGCAGAAGATTGGATACTGTTGAAGATGGCAGAGTAAACTCATGCTAAAATGTTTATTCTATTATACTGTGCCATTTACTTGATGTTCGAATTCTTATTTTTTATCATTTCTTATTGTTGTTGCATTGTCGAGGAGGAACCTACAAGTAAACATTTAGTTAGAAGGTGTATACCATGTGTATCCCATACATACCACTAAAAAAACTTGAAACCTGAACTTGAAACAAAAGCATGTAGATAGAAATATATCTTTGAAAATGTCTTTGAGAGGGTGAATGGGCAAGACAAAATATTTATGTACCTTTGAACACGGTATGGTAGTAGGTGCCATGCGCACCGGTTTATGTCAAGAACTGCAACGCTGCTGGGTTTTTCACACTCAGCATTTTCCCATGTGTATCAAGAATGGTCCACCACCCAAAGGACATCCAATCAACTTCACACAACTGTGCACCTTTGGTGCATCTTAATATTAGGAAGTTGTTCTTAATGTTTTGTACATTCACTGTATATCAAGTGCCGTGGAGGGCGCAATCTTACAACGTTGCAGTCCTGAAATGAGAGCTTTGTCATCTATGCTAAACGCCTGGGCCTCTGATAGATACTGTATAACTGTCATCAACACATGCTTCAGTATTTTGCTTCTCCAGGAGCAGAGAGAGGAAATTGTCTTGTAACAGTGTGTGCCATAAGCGCATCTGAAGTATCCTATAAGAATAACTGTAATTGCAAAAACAGTAATACAGTACTTATTTATCGTAAACTATCATATTTTCATTATCATAAAATATTATTTGTAAACACAACACAAAACAAATCAGTTGAAGCACATTGATTTGACTAAAACTATCAAGATCCCTCAACAAGTCATTAAATTAAAATGTGTTAGTTTTACTTTACTAGGTTGAAGTAACTTTAGATGACAACGCAACACAGAATCCAGATTGGACTGGACTTTTTAAGGCAGCAGGATAAGAAACTCTTTTGTTGACTCAACAAATCTTTTTTTTTTACAATGAGCAATTGGCATTTTTAAATGTTTTTTGGGGCTTTCATATATTAGCTGAAACAACTAGAAGGCAAGATTACTTTTTAGAGTGTATCTACGAGAAAATACAGTACTCAGTATTCAGAAAAAAACTAAAACAAAATACCTTATAAGTATTTAGACCCTTTGCTATGAGATTCGAAATTGAGCTCAGGTTCATCCTGTTTCCATTGATCATCATTGAGATGTTTCTACAACTTGATTGGAGTCCACCCGTGATAAATTCAATTGATTGGACATGATTTGAAAAGGCACACAACTGTCTATAAATGGTCCCATAGTTGACAGTGCACGTCAGACCAAAAACAAAGCCATGAGGTCAAAGGAATTGTCCGTTGAGCGCCTAGACAGGATTGTGTTGAGGCACAGATCTGGGGAAGGGTACCAACATGTCTGCAGCACTGACTGTCCCCAAGAACACTGATGTGGCTCATGCAATGGGAAAATGGATGAAGTTTGGAACCACCAAGACCCTTCCAAGAGCTGGCCACCCAGGAAAACAGTCTGGATTTGAACCAGGTACTATAGCAACACCTCTTGCACTGAGACGGAGTGCCTTAGACCACTGCACCACTCGGGAGCCCAAACAAGAACATGATAGCCCACTTGGAGTTTGCCAAAAGGCACCTAAAGGACTCTCCGACTATGAGAAACAAGATTCTCTGGTCTGATGAAACCAAGATTGAACTTTTTGTCTTGAATGCCAAGTGTCACATCTGGAGTAAACCAGGCACCATCCCTAAGGTGAAGCATGGTGGTGGCAGTATCATGCTGTGGGGATGTTTTTCAGCGGCAGGGACTGGGAGACTAGTTAGGATCGAAGGAAAGATGAATGGAGCAAAGTACAGAGAGAGCCTTGATGTAAACATGCTCCAGAGCACTCAGGACCTCAGACTGGGGTGAAGGTTCACCTTCCAACAGGACAACGACCCTAAGCACACAGCCAAGACAACGCAGGAGTGGCTTGGGAGAAATGGGAGAAACTCCCCAAAAACATGTGTGCAAAGCTTGTAGCGTCATACCCAAGAAGATTCAAGGCTGTAATCACTGCCAATGGCGCTTCAACAAAGTACTGAGTAAAGGGTCTGAATACTTATGTAAATGTCATATTTCCATTTTTTATTTTTAATACATTTGCTACAATTACTAAAAACCTTTTTTCATTGTTATTGTGGGGTATTGTGTGTAGATTGATGAGGGAAATAAACAACTTAATTAATTTTAGAATAAGTCTGTAAGGTTACAAAATGTGGACAAAGTCAAGGCATCTGAATCTACACCATCAGCTGCACTTGGACATTTTACATTTTATCTTTCTTTACCAATGGTGAAGTTGGAAAGAAGGGACATGAATGTACGTGACTGTACTGGTACAATTTTCAAGTAGTACAGTATATGTTTAACTGTTGTCTGAACTCTGCAATGCAAGTCTATACTGCCACCTGGAGTCTATACTTCACATTTCAGGCAGCATGTCAGGGAATGTTGGTTATGAAACATTTTTTGGAAAACAATCCCTACAATGGAAGGAAATAAGACAGAGGAAAATGTGTTATTTGATGTTATGGAGGGACATGGGTCCAGTGGCTTCTTTAGTAATAGTCCAGTTGCATCATGGGGCTAACTGCCCTTGGTAAATATGTTGTGATGACTAGACTCTGGGACTAGGGGAGGGAGGTGATGAGCCCTTGTGATACTTTTACCCAATAGGATGGTGTGTCTGCATGTCAGAGGGCCTGTATCTAATCTCCTGATGAGTCATTAGGCCAATGAAATCAACATCAAACCTGGGCCCCAGATGGATCATGTCAAGGAGAAAGGGTGTCAGGGGATGTCTCTGAGAGGGCTGTAGGGTGAGAAGCAACAGAGATAGAACTCTATAATGATGATATGAAGTGTTTTTCTAGGTTGAAGGGGACACACATACTGTTGTGAGATGGGGCCCAGTTTCTGTGACTGATTTATTGTCGTCTGTCCCTGATGAAATGCTGTATTTGGCTCTGCCCCCTGCCAAATTAGAGAGGAAAATCAATATGGGCTTGGATCCCCCCCACTTCTTGATATTTTCTATCACACCCAAAGTTGCAGATCCAATTTGGCACACTAATTTTGGGCAGACACAGGTGAGGATGAGATTGTAGCAAATTGGGCACAAAGGTACCCGAGCCAATATTTTGTTTTTATTAGGTATACTGTACGTCCACGATAAAGATGACTGGAAAATATTGGAGTGGAAGACCGCAGGATACACAAAAGGACCCCATAATACCCCATAATGACAAAGCAAAAACAGGCTTGTAGAATTTTTGCCAATTTATTAAACATAAAAATCAGAAATACCTTCTTTACACATGACCCTTTGCTATGAGACTCAAAATTGACTGGACATGATTTGAGATGTTTCTACAACTTAATTGGTTGACCTGTGGTAAATTCAATTGACTGGACATGATTTGGAAAGGCACACACTTGTCTATATAAGGTCCCACAGTTGACAGTGCATGTCAGAGCAAGAAGCCATGAGGTCGAAGGAATTGTTCGTAGACTCTGAGACACGATTGTGTTGAGGCACAGATCTGGGGAAGGGTACAAAAAGGTCCCGAAGAAAACACAGTGGCCTCCATCATTCTTAAATGGAATAAGTTTTGAACCTCCAAGACTCTTCCTAGAGCTGGCTGCCCGGACAAACTGAGCAATCTGGGGGAGAAGGGCCTTGTTCAGGGAGGTGACCAAGAATCCAATAGTCATGGGAGACTCTTCTAGAAGGACAACCATCTCTGCAGCACTCCACCAATCAGGCCTTTATGGTAGAGTGGCCAGATGGAAGCCACTTCTCAGTAAAAGGCACATGACAGCCCACTTGGATTTTGCCAGACCATGAGAAACAAGATTCTCTGGACTGATGAAACCAAGATTGAACTCTTTGGCCCAAATGCCAAGCGTCATGTCTGGAGGAAACCTGGCACCATCCCTACGGTGAAGCATTGTGGTGGCAGCATCATGCTGTGGTGATGTTTTTCAGCAGAAGGGACTGAGAGTCAGGCACGAGGGACAGATGAATGGAGCAAAGTATGAAAAGCTGCTCCAGAGCGCTCAGGACCTCAGACTGGGGCGAAGGTTCACCATCCACCAGGACAACGACCCTACGCACACAACCAACACAACACAGGACTTGCTTTGGGACAAATCTCTGAATGTCCTTGTGTGGCCCAGCCAGAGTCCGGACTTGAACCCGATCGAACGTCTCTGAAGAGACCTGAAAATAGCTGTGTAGCGAAGCTCCCCATCCAACCTGACAGAGCTTGAGAGGATCTGCAGGGAAGAATGGGAGAAACTCCCCAAGTACAGGTATGCAAAGCTTGTGGCGTCATACCCAAGAAGACTCGAGGCTGTAATCACTGCCAAAGGTGCTTCAAGAAAGGGACGGTATAATTATGTAAATGTGATATTTTTGGGATAATTTCTAAAACAAGTGTTTTCTTTGTCATAATGGTATTGTGTGTAGATTAACGAGGAGAAAAAAAACAAAATTTTAGAATAAGTCTGTAATGTAACAAAATGTGAAAAAGTCAAGGGTTCTGAATACTTTTCCGAATGCACTGTATATAGTAAAACCTGCAAAATATAAAAAGTAAACCAGTGAAAAACAAATGACTCTCTTCTGTGTGAAATAGAAAACCACACAACCTTCCCAAAGCAAAAAAAGAAGTGTCAACCTTCCCCTATTTTGGACCACCCATCTCCCCCAGTAAATTGCGAACTGTCCCTAATTGGGACATTATGTTCCCAGCTATACATCAATTTCCTCAAAGAGACTCATGCTCTGTTTCCAACTACACAATCTCAGCTCAAATATATATTTACTGAGGAAATATAAAGCAGGAAAGCCAAGCTGGTGAATCATCAAAAGAAAAAGCCTACCCGTTGTCTGGATCAGAATCTGCAGACACATTACCAAACCCTGGTACCAGCTTCTTATTGATTTCAGATCAACTGGTACTGCATACTCACTGCTTTTCCATACCAGCTCTAAGCAGATACAGTAGGCCTACTCACTGTTTCCAAATCAGCAGATGCTTACTGTTTCCAGATATACTGGTACCGGATTGGATAGTAACTGTTTCCAGGTTAACGGTTTGGAATGGATGTGGCTGGGCAGGACCAGTGCATCTGGTTAGGTAAACACAACCAGCAGGGGAAGGAAGCACATAATCAAGCTTTTTCACAAAGACCAGCATCAAATTTTCACATCATCCATTTAGTCTTGTGTAGAGAAAATGTAAAAAGGTTGTAGCCTACCATGTTGTGAGGTAAGCCGTTGTGGTGGATGTAACGACAGGAGACAAGGAATATCAGCTTTTCTCCCAAACGTGATGGCTTTTATTTGCAAGTGAAGAATAAATAGGTTTCAAACGTCTTTACAACATCTACAAAATAACAGATAGGAGCAAATTAATGATTCTACAGCTCAAGATCCAGGCTCAATCGTGCATGACGTGGGACAGCACCTTTGTGCCACATTTAAAACAACTGGGAACTCTGAAATCTCTGACCTCCGACTTCAGTGCATTCATGACTGGGAACTCCTGACAAAAAGAGCTCCAACATGGAATTCCGAGTTGGTTGACAATTCAAAAGAACATACCAGTCTGAGCTCGTTTTTCCCCGAATAACAAGTTGTCTTCGAACGCACTGAATCCGGAAGTCTGAGAATTTCGAGTTCCCAGTTATTAGTTGTTTTGAAAACGGCATCTGGCATGTTTCTAAATTGCCGACCTGAAGATCATCGACGTCATGATTAGACCTAGTTTTTTTAATCTTCCCAGTTGTCTTGAATGCACCATCTGCCTAGCGTGGAGACACAAACAACATTTTTGGCCCACAAAAGATTTGGCATGGCAAACCACAAACTCGAACACATTTCTGCTGTTTTCACAGATAAATAACAATCATTATAAGGTGGAGAACCATTAGGCCTACTGTGATTAATAAACATATTTTCAATCAAGACTTTTAATCAGTGGTATGTTTTCTGTTGTTAGAATTAAGGCACGATCAGCTCCATGACACGAGTCGTTCCAGGCCTATCCAGGCCTATCCAGGCCTATCCAGGCCTATCCAGTGAGCACCAACCATCTAAAATATGTCATTTTGCTCACTGTGTAATCTGGATCGTATATGTACAATATGTGGGGTAAAGGATGGAGTAATAGGCAGCAAGATAAAAGCATTGGTAATTGCTTCATTTATACAATCCATAATAGCACCTGAACACCAGATCATCACCATCACCTTGTGCCCCTCCTGAAATGGGAGAGAGGAAGACTGCAAAGAGAGTACAGTGGCTTAGAGAAACTTAAGAGCTATACTTGTTGATTGCCAATGTATGTGCTAATATGTGTAATGTTGACAAATCATCATACAGGATCTACTGTATTTGCTGCCTCCTACATATTCAGAGGAATTTATGCAAGAGAGTAGCCAGGTGGACATGTCACATACAGTTTGTGTTGGTGGTATCCCACTGGGAAAAACTGATTGAATCAACATTGTTTTCACGTCATTTCAACCCAAGAAATCTATGTGATCAAATCAGATGTTATTGGTGACATACACATTTTTTTAGCAGATGTTATTGCGGGGGTAACAAAATGCTTGTTGAATCAACATGGAAAACTGATTGGATTTGCAAAAAGCAGCGGGCTCCCGAGTGACGCAATAGTCTAAGGCACTGCATTGCAGTGCTAGCTGTGCCACTACAGATTCTGGGTTTGATCCCAGGCTCAGTTGCAGCAGGCCGTGACCGGGAGACTCACGGGGCGGTGCACAATTGGCCCTGCGTCGTCCGGGTTAGGGGAGGGTTTGGCTGGCAGGGATGTCCTTGTCCCATTGCGCACTAGCGACTCCTGTGGTGGGCCGGGAGCAGTGCATGCTGACACGGTTGCCAGGTGTAGTGTTTTCTCCGACACATTGGTGCTGCTGGCTTCCGGGTTAAGTGGGCATTGTGTCAAGAAGCAGTGCGGCTTGTTTGGGTTGTGTTTTAGAGGACGCACGGCTCTCGACCTTTGCCTCTCCCGAGTCTGTACTGGAGTTGCAGTGATGAGACAAGACTGCTACCAATTGGATACCATGAAAAGGGGGAGAAAGAAAACATAAGGGCATTTCCTACTCTAAATCTGAAATTGTGGTATTTGTTGTTGATTCCACATTGAATTCATGCTAGTTGACAGCTCCACCAAATCTAAATCAAAACTAGATGTTGAACTGACACCTGTGCCCAGTGGGATGGTGTTCCAGGTGTACTCTCCCATGTTGTAAAGAAGAGGGCGTCATCTAGGTACATGGGACTGTGGGTTAGAGGGATACGATTCTGAGAAAGCGTTGTCGCCACACAATTGACTGTGACTTCATTGTGCCAATACTAGATATGTTTATTTATATTTACTTAGTTTTAACTGTTAGTTTGTTTTGCCAATATCTCATTTGTTGTCAAGTTAAGGTTTCTTTTATTTTCAAATATCATATAGCATGTTGACTGTGCCATACCCACGCATTCCCTTTCATACTGTTGTACACCCCCTTTCTCCCACCTCTCGCTTTTCCCATCCCTCCATTCTCTCTCTCTCTCTCTCTCTCTCTCTCTCTCTCTCTCTCTCTCTCCTTGACTTACCAGGCACTCAGAGCTGGAGGAAAGACTGGAGGGGTCAATGCATCGTTAGTCACCTGGACAGGTAGTATTTGGAGAGAGAGCTGCAGGCGATGGTTTCAGGAACTCTTCTCTTGAGGTCGTCCAGAAAAACTTTGCTTCTTCCCCTTCTACCTACTCCCCTACTACCTCAGCAGAGACCAAGAATACTAGCCTTTTAAGATCATAATACCTCCCAGTGTCAGAGATTCCCTCAGGCAGACAGTCAGGACTAAACTGATTATGGGGATCAGGAGATATTTCTGAGCTGGGGAGTCATTTGAAACACTGTGTCAGTAGGATTTGCTCCCTGTCAACAGTATGCACTCATACACGTACACATTGACACACAACACACACGATCGCTCACACAATGGTTTGTTTATAGAGGAGAAAGGGAAAATGGTCTGTAATGAAGTTTTCAGAGTAAAAAGGACTACCTGTTTTGTTAACCTTTCCTCACTCTACCGCCATGCGTACTCTTACACCTTGATATCCACCTGAGACAGGTATGTAAGCGTAACCCATGTGCAAACAGTAAAAGAAAAAGAGGGAGAAAAGAGACATCTGTCAAAGAGAGGGAGGACAGGAAGAAGTGAAAGTACAAAGAGATCACAAATGAATGAGACCAACCCTCTGTCGCACTGCTTTCCTCTCTCCACCTGGAGGAGCACAAAGGGATCCACCAGAATCTCAGTGTTCTTCTTGGTTGTGATGTTTATGTTTTTTTGCAAGTACCTAACAATGCCTCCACAGTACACAGAATGAACAGAATGAATTGCAGTTATTAGACTACAGGTGACAAAACCACTAGAATGTTTTTTTCTGAGAACATCAAACTCTTCTTCAAACTTCACATCACATCCTTTCTTCCTGTCTCATGCCTTTGATCAAGGACTATAGGCAATTGATGACTCTGTTCTGGACAGTGCTTCAAATCAAAATCAAATCAAATCAAATTTTATTTGTCACATACACATGGTTAGCAGATGTTAAATGCGAGTGTAGCGAAATGCTTGTGCTTCTAGTTCCGACAATGCAGTGATAACCAACAAGTAATCTAACTAACAATTCCAAAACTACTGTCTTATACACAGTGTAAGGGGATAAGGAACATGTACATAAGGATATATGAATGAGTGATGGTACAGAGCAGCATACAGTAGATGGTATCGAGTACAGTATATACATATGAGATGAGTGTGTAGACAAAGTAAACAAAGTGGCATAGTTAAAGTGGCTAGTGATACATGTGTTACATAAGGATGCAGTCGATGATGTAGAGTACAGTATATACATATGCATATGAGATGAATAATGTAGGGTAAGTAACATTATATAAGGTAGCATTGTTTAAAGTGGCTAGTGATATATTTACATAATTCCCATCAATTCCCATTATTAAAATGGCTGGAGTTGGGTCAGTGTCAATGACAGTGTGTTGGCAGCAGCCACTCAATGTTAGTGGTGGCTGTTTAACAGTCTGATGGCCTTGAGATAGAAGCTGTTTTTCAGTCTCTCGGTCCCAGCTTTGATGCACCTGTACTGACCTCGCCTTCTGGATGATAGCGGGGTGAACAGGCAGTGGTTCGGGTGGTTGATGTCCTTGATGATCTTTATGGCCTTCCTGTAACAACGGGTGGTGTAGGTGTCCTGGAGGGCAGGTAGTTTTGCCCCCGGTGATGCGTTGTGCAGTCCTCACTACCCTCTGGAGAGCCTTACGGTTGAGGCGGAGCAGTTGCCGTACCAGGCGGTGATACAGCCCCGCCAGGATGCTCTCGATTGCATCTGTAGAAGTTTGTGAGTGCTTTTGGTGACAAGCCGAATTTCTTCAGCCTCCTGAGGTTGAATAGGCGCTGCTGCGCCTTCTTCTGACGCTGTCAGTGTGAGTGGACCAATTCAGTTTGTCTGTGATGTGTATGCTAGCTACCTCTCCACTACTGTTCCATCGATGTGGATAGGGGGTGTTCCCTCTGCTGTTTCCTGAAGTCCACAATCATCTCCTTAGTTTTGTTGACGTTGAGTGTGAGTTATTTTCCTGACACCACACTCCGATCACCTCCTCCCTGTAGGCCGTCTCGTCGTTGTTGGTAATCAAGCCTACCACTGTTGTGTCGTCCGCAAACTTGATGATTGAGTTGGAGCGTGCGTGGCCACGCATGTCGTGGGTGAACAGGGAGTACAGGAGAGGGCTCAGGCACCCTTGTGGGGCCCCGTGTTGAGGATCAGTCAGATGTTGTTGCCTACCCTCACCACCTGGGGGCGGCCCGTCAGGAAGTCCAGTACCCAGTTGCACAGAGACCCAGGGTCTCGAGCTTGATGGGAGCTTGGAGGTACTATGGTGTTGAATGCCGAGCTGTAGTCGATGAACAGCATTCTCACATAGGTATTCCTCTTGTCCAGGTGGGTTAGGGCAGTGTGCAGTGTGGTTGAGTTGCATCGTCTGTGGACCTATTTGGGCGGTAAGCAAATTGGAGTGGGTCTAGGGTGTCAGGTAGGGTGGAGGTGATATGGTCCTTGACTAGTCTCTCAAAGCACTTCATGATGACGGAAGTGTCAACAGTATTTAGCTCAGTTACCTTAGCTTTCTTGGGAACAGGAACAATGGTGGCCCTCTTGAAGCATGTGGGAACAGCAGACTGGTATAGGGATTGATTGAATATGTCCGTAAACACACCGGCCAGCTGGTCTGCGCATGCTCTGAGGGCGCAGCTGGGGATGCCGTCTGGGCCTGCAGCCTTGCGAGGTTAACACGTATAAATGTCTTACTCACCTCGGCTGCAGTGAAGGAGAGACCGCATGTTTCCGTTGCAGGCCATGTCAGTGGCACTGTATTGTTTTATTTAGTCTGCCTGGGAGCAAGACATCCTGGTCCGTGACTGGGCTGGATTTCATCTTGTAGTCCGTGATTGACTGTAGACCCTGCCACATGCCTCTTGTGTCTGAGCCATTGAATTGAGATTCCACTTTGTCTCTGTACTGACGCTTAGCTTGTTTAATAGCCTTGCGGAGGGAATACATTTACATACATTTACATTTAAGTCATTTAGCAGACGCTCTTATCCAGAGCGACTTACAAATTGGTGCATACACCTTATGACAACCAGTGGAACAGCCACTTGCATCTAAATCTTGTTGGGGGGTGAGAAGGGGGGTGAGAAGGATTACCTACCCTTACTTACCCTATCCTAGGTATTCCTTGAAGAGGTGGGGTTTCAGGTGTCTCCGGAAGGTGGTGATTGACTCCGCTGTCCTGGCGTCGTGAGGGAGTTTGTTCCACCATTGGGGGCCAGAGCAGCGAACAGTTTTGACTGGGCTGAGCGGGAACTGTACTTCCTCAGTGGTAGGGAGGCGATGGATGAACGCAGTGCCCTTGTTTGGGTGTACAGAGCCTGGAGGTACTGAGGTGCCGTTCCCCTCACAGCTCCGTGGCGAGCACCATGGTCTTGTAGCGGATGCGAGCTTCAACTGGAAGCCAGTGGAGAGAGCGGAGGAGCGGGGTGACGTGAGAGAACTTGGGAAGGTTGAACTGCGGCGTTCTGGATGAGTTGTAGGGGTTTAATGGCACAGGCAGGGGGAGCCCAGCCAACAGCGAGTTGCAGTAATCAAGACGGGAGATGACAAGTGCCTGGATTAGGACCTGCGCCGCTTCCTGTGTGAGGCAGGGTCGTACTCTGCGGATGTTGTAGAGCATGAACCTACAGGAACGGGACACCGCCTTGATGTTAGTTGAGTTGGAATAGCTGCACTGTTTGTATTCAGTCATGTTGCCAGACACCTTGCCCTGATTAAAAGCAGTGGTTCGCGCTTTCAGTTTCACGCGAATGCTGCCATCAATCCACGGTTTCTGGTTAGGGAATGTTTTTATCGTTGCTATGGGAACGACATCTTCGACGCACGTTCTAATGAACTCGCACACCGAATCAGCGTATTCGTCAATATTCCCATCTGGCCAATCTCAGTGTCCCAGTCCACGTGATGGAAGCAGTCTTGGAGTGTAGAGTCAGCTTGGTCTGACCAGCGTTGGACAGACCTCAGCGTGGGAGCCTCTTGTTTTAATTTCTGCCTGTAGGCAGGGATCAGCAAAATGGAGTCGTGGTCAGCTTTTCCGACGGGGCAGGGCCTTATATGCGTCTTAGAGTAACAATGATCCAGGTTTTACCACCCCTGGTTGCGCAATCGATATGCTGATAAAATTTAGGAGTCTTGTTTTCAGATTGGCTTTGTTAAAATCCCCAGCTACAATGAATGCAGCCTCCGGATAAATGTTTTCCAGTTTGCAAAGACTTAAATAAAGTTCGTTCAGAGCCATCGATGTGTCTGCTTGGGGGGGATATATACGGCTGTGATTATAATCGAAGAGAATTCTCTTGGAAGATAATGCGGTCTACATTTGATTGTGAGGAATTCTAAATCAGGCGAACAGAAGGATTTGAGTTCCTGTATGTTTTCCTTCATCACACCATGTCCCGTTAGTCATGAGGCATACGCCCCCGCCACTCTTCTTACCAGAGAGATGTTTGTTTCTGTCCGCGCGATGCGTGGAGAAACCCGTTGGCTGCACCGCCCTGGACGTCTTCCCAGTAAGCCATGTTTCCGTAAAGCAGAGAACGTTGCAGTCTCTGATGTCCCTCTGGAATGCCACCCTTGCTCGGATTTCATCAACCTTGTTGTCGAGAGACTGGACATTGGCAAAGAAGAATACTGGGAAGTGGTGCGCGATGTGCCCTTTTTCGGAGTCTGACCAGAACACCGCTGGTAGTCGTTTCCCTGGGTCGCTGCAAGCGTCCATTCCGTTGTCCTGTTTGTAAGGCAGAACACAGGATCCGCGTCGCGGGAAAACATATTCTTGGTCGTACTGATGGTGAGTTGACGCTGATCTTATATTCAGTAGTTCTTCTCGACTGTATGTAATGAAACCTAAGATGACCTGGGGTACTAATGTAAGAAATAACACGTAAAAAAACAAAAAACTGCATAGTTTCCTAGGAACGCGAAGCGAGGCGGCCATCTCAGTCGGCGCCGGAAGTAGATCCTTATTCAGATCCTTATTCCTAGAGAGTCGGCATCCTCCTCCCTGTGAATCCTATTTTGTAAGATCTTGCCAAAGGAATTATTCCATCCTCGATGGACAATTAAGTTATATTCTATATATTATATTCTCTCTAAGCACCCTCTCCCAGCAATACTCTCTCCCCTGCCCTACTCCCTCCCAAATTCCCTCGGATGGGGAACTGGTATCGGGCCCCTAAACCTCCTGGATCCATAAGGAACTACAGAGAAGGATGACATCATGCCTCCAGATTATGGCTTTTGCAAGGGATGATTTACAAAATGACACACCACACTCAGAACATCTACATTGCAACTGGGAGCACCGCACTCTATCTGATCCCCCTATCCCCCATGGAGCAGTGACTCGGCTGCATGGCGTAAATGTATTCAAAATGGCCTCCCTTAGTCAAAGGTAACCAACCCTACTTTTCTTTCTGTTATTTGGTCAACAGCTGGCATGCAGTATCGAACACACACATATTACGCTCTGTCACGTTCACTACCTCTCCTGCGCTCGACATGACCAGTCTACTAAACACCAGTCCTGGTAACCCATCTTTACACACACCTGGCAACCATCATTATGCACACCTGCATCTTATTATCATTAGTCACACCTGGACTTCAATACTCCCTTGATTACCTACCCTTTATATAGCACTCTTTTGTTGTCAGTCATCAGGTACAGTAGTATTGTATTCTGTTGCCTCTTTTTCGATTCCTTCTAAACATTCTCTATTTTGTATCCATCCTGCCTGATCTGTCCTCCTGTCTTCTTCATATATCCTGCCTGATCTGTCCCCCTGTCTTCTTCATACATCCTGCCTGATCTATCCTCCTGTCTTCTTCATGCATCCTGCCTGATCTGTCCTCCTGTCTTCTTCATATATCCTGCCTGATCTGTCCCCCTGTCTTCTTCATACATCCTGCCTGATCTGTCCTCCTGTCTTCTTCACACATCCTGCCTGATCTGTCCTCCTGTATTCTTCATATATCCTGCCTGATCTGTCCCCCTGTCTTCTTCATACATCCTGCCTGATCTGTCCTCCTGTCTTCTTCATACATCCTGCCTGATCTGTCCTCCTGTCTTCTTCATACATCCTGCCTGATCTGTCCTTCTGTCTTCTTCACACATCCTGCCTGATCTGTCCTCCTGTCTTCTTCACACATCCTGCCTGATCTGTCTTCTTCATACATCCTGCCTGATCTGTCCTCCTGTCTTCTTCACACATCCTGCCTGATCTGTCCTCCTGTCTTCTTCACACATCCTGCCTGATCTGTCCTCCTGTCTTCTTCATACATCCTGCCTGATCTGTCCTCCTGTCTTCTTCACACATCCTGCCTGATCTGTCCTCCTGTCTTCTTCATACATCCTGCCTGATCTGTCCTCCTGTCTTCATACATCCTGCCTGATCTGTCCCCCTGTCTTCTTCATACATCCTGCCTGATCTGTCCTCCTGTCTTCTTCATACATCCTGCCTGATCTGTCCTCCTGTCTTCTTCACACATCCTGCCTGATCTGTCTTCTTCATACATCCTGCCTGATCTGTCCTCCTGTCTTCTTCACACATCCTGCCTGATCTGTCCTCGTGTCTTCTTCATACATCCTGCCTGATCTGTCCTCGTGTCTTCTTCATACATCCTGCCTGATCTGTTCTCCTGTCTTCTTCATACATCCTGCCTGATCTGTCCTCCTGTCTTCTTCACACATCCTGCCTGATCTGTCCTCCTGTCTTCTTCACACATCCTCGGTCAGAGGATGTTGGTAAATAGAGGAAAAACCCTGACAATAAGCCCCTTTCTATTGCTCTATTATTGTCCTAGAAGTACACAATATACTGACACATCAAGTTGCCCATCACATAAGAACAATGAATTGACTAAATGGTCAGGAATGCTAAACCACAAAGCTGGGCCATATATTGTACACAGGTTCTGTGACCCATTTTCACCATCTTCCCTAACATCTTCCTTACACTCTCGAATTGTTAACTTTTTGGTAGCACCAACTGGTAAGACACTTCTGGAGGGCGATCACGTGTGCTAGCAAAGCTGAGGTCCTGGGTTCAAGCCTCGGTGTTAGCCGAATCTGGAGGAAGTGGTACTCACTAAGCATGCAGCGTGACGTCCTTTACTTAAGGGATAATTGTTTAAAATGTTTTTATTTAACCTTTATTTAACTAGGCAAGTCAGTTAAGAACAAATTCTTATTTACAATGACAGTCTACCAAAAGGCCTCCTGCGGGGACGGAGGCCTGGGATTAAAATACATAAATAATAAATACAGGACAAAACACACATCACAACAAGAGAGACAACACTACATACAAAGAGACCGCAGACAACAAAATAGCAAGGCAGTAACACATGACAACACAGCATGGTAGCAACACAACATAACAACAACATGGTACCAACACAACATGGTAGCAGCACATAACATGGTACAAACATTATTAGGCATAGTCAACAGCACAAAGGTCAAGAAGGTAGAGAAAACAATACATCACACAAAGCAGCCACAACTGCCAGTAAGAGTGTCCATGATTAAATCTTTGAATGAAGAGATTGAGATAAAACTGTCCAGTTTGAGTGTTTGTTGCAGCTCGTTCCAGTCGCTAGCTGCAGCGAACTGAAAAGAGGAGCGACCAGGGATGTGTGTGCTTTGGGGACCTTTAACAGAATGTGACTGGCAGAACGGGTGTTGTATGGGGAGGATGAGGGCTGCAGTAGATTTCTGACATAGGAGGGAGTGAGGCCTAAGAGGGTTTTTATAAATAAGCATCAAACAGTGGGTCTTGCGACGGGTGTACAGAGATGACCAGTTTACAGAGGAGTATAAAGTGCAGTGATGTGTCCTATAATGAGCATTGGTGGCAAATCTGATGGCCGAATGGTAAAGAACGTCAAGCAGCTCGAGAGTACCCTTACCTGTCGATCTATAAATGATGTCTCCGTAATCTAGCATGGGTAGGATGGTCATCTGAATCCAGGTTAGTTTGGCAGCTGGGGTGAAAGAGGAGCGATTAGGATAGAGGAAACCACAAGTCTAGATTTAACGTTAGCCTGCAGCTGTGATATGTGCTGAGAGAAGGACAGTGCACCGTCTAGCCATACTCCCAAGTACTTATATGAGGTGACTACCTCAAGCTCTAAACCCTCAGAGGTATAATAACATCTGTGGGCAGTGGGGCATTCTTCTTACCAAACCACATTACCTTTGTTTTGGAGGTGTTTAGAACAAGGTTACGGGTAAAGAAAGCTTGTTGGACACTAAGAAAGCTTTGTTGTAGAGCATTAGAACGCCTTAGAAGCCGGTGTTTGGAGAATATATTCGCACAAGTATTGTTAGGCCCGAGAAGAAGTTGAGGGCTGGCAAACCATGTCAATATATCCTCCAAACACCGGCTTCGAGGGCATTATCACCTTTGTACAATGGATTACCAACTAACAACAGTAGCTGCATTTGCACTTGTTTAAGCTGTTTTCTAGTGACATTTATGAGCTAATGAGGCGCGATTTCACCTTACATACAACATGTGCTCTCTTGTCAGGACACTGTTGTTCAGGGGAGCTAGCCAACAACACAGCTAACACAATCACTTCAAACTGAAGCTGTAAAACACTGCAAACTAGCTGCACGTTTAATTAGATCTTTATTACATTTTTACTGTGTAGTTCAAGTTTATAAATTGCTTGGCTGGGCTGATGAGACAGTGGATTGCGCAGTCAGATGGAACAGAGTAAGTAGGCATTCTAACGTCATAGATTTAGCCAGTGATAACTTGTAGAATAGACACGGACTAGAATGTGGTTTTAACCAATCAGCATTTAGGATTAAAGCCACCTGTTTTATAAATATGCATAAAGAAGCATGACTTGGGTCAGTGACTGTATGACTGGTAGGGTTTAGGGAGGCAGAGGGCTAACCACAGTATACCCAGTCAATTCCCTTGTTCCTGTCTCCTCTTCCCACCACAACTTAAAGCAGAAGCATCAGTAGAACATGCAGAGAGTCCTGGACTGGAATGTGTTTTGGTTGTGGTTTTAGATTTGTTGACTGCTTCAAGAGAGTCAGAGCTTCACATCTGCCTAGCACAGTTTCCCCTTCTTTACTGACACACACAGGCATACACACCCACACACACCTATAGTATACCTTGTATAGATTTTAAACCAGGGTCAAAAATAGAAGGCACTGTAAATCTATACAGCATGTCAAGACAGTAATGGCATTTTTTACCCCCTCACTGATATGCTTAAACATGCACGTCTGTCAACTGAGAACTCACGCTACTTTGACCCATGTCAACCCCACCCAAAACATACTAAGCACTAGTAAGAATACACCTACCAAGTTCTTACTGCACAGTCATTAAAACAAAACAGATAGACAGGCAATGATCTACTGTTTTATAATCTTCTTCTTCCTCCTCCCATGCACCCGCCTCTATGAAACGTTTTCTTCCCTTCCGAACAAGCTACGGTGGGCTGTATTATTGGCCTGCTAATACACAGCAAATTGGCTGTGTTGATTTTTCAGTGTAACATTTCTAGTGTTGATTCAGATGTTAAATGAACTCTGTAAGTGTTAAATTAACACCCATTGGTGTAAATTAACCACTGTGTTGGTGTTAATAACCAGTGTTAAACCAAAACCACACCCATCATTATCATATTTCCGAGCATACTCTATTGAAGGTAGATTTTTTGAATGATTTGTTTCAATATCTATGTTTCTGCATCGATTAATTCACCTTATGTTACTGAATTATAAATAACATACATTTTTCTAAACAAATCCAATCTGTTACTTTGACTTATGGCACCGCATTACTGAAATGGATGTTCCAGTTTAGATTACATTTACATTTAAGTCATTTAGCAGACGCTCTTATCCAGAGCGACTTACAAATCGGTGCATTCACCTTATGACATCCAGTGGAACAGCCACTTTACAATAGTGCATCTAAATCTTTTAAGGGGGGTGAGAAGGATTACTTTATCCTATCCTAGGTATTCCTTAAAGAGGTGGGGTTTCAGGTGTCTCCGGAAGGTGGTGATTGACTCCGCTGTCCTGGCGTCGTGAGAGAGTTTGTTCCACCATTGGGGGGCCAGAGCAGTTTTGACTGGGCTGAGCGGGAACTGTACTTCCTCAGTGGTAGGGAGGCGAGCAGGCCAGAGGTGGATGAACGCAGTGCCCTTGTTTGGGTGTAGGGCCTGATCAGAGCCTGGAGGTACTGAGATGCCGTTCCCCTCACAGCTCCGTAGGCAAGCACCATGGTCTTGTAGCGGATGCGAGCTTCAACTGGAAGCCAGTGGAGAGAGCGGAGGAGCGGGGTGACGTGAGAGAACTTGGGAAGGTTGAACACCAGACGGGCTGCGGCGTTCTGGATGAGTTGTAGGGGTTTAATGGCACAGGCAGGGAGCCCAGCCAACAGCGAGTTGCAGTAATCCAGACGGGAGATGACAAGTGCCTGGATTAGGACCTGCGCCGCTTCCTGTGTGAGGCAGGGTCGTACTCTGCGGATGTTGTACAGCATGAACCTACAGGAACGGGCCACCGCCTTGATGTTAGTTGAGAACGACAGGGTGTTGTCCAGGATCACGCCAAGGTTCTTAGCGCTCTGGGAGGAGGACACAATGGAGTTGTCAACCGTGATGGCGAGATCATGGAACGGGCAGTCCTTCCCGGGAGGAAGAGCAGCTCCGTCTTGCCGAGGTTCAGCTTGAGGTGGTGATCCGTCATCCACACTGATATGTCTGCCAGACATGCAGAGATGCGATTCGCCACCTGGTCATCAGAAGGGGGAAAGGAGAAGATTAATTGTGTGTCGTCTGCATAGCAATGATAGGAGAGACCATGTGAGGTTATGACAGAGCCAAGTGACTTGGTGTATAGCGAGAATAGGAGAGGGCCTAGAACAGAGCCCTGGGGGACACCAGTGGTGAGAGCGCGTGGTGAGGAGACAGATTCTCGCCACGCCACCTGGTAGGAGCGACCTGTCAGGTAGGACAGATGATGGTTTAGGTAGTCTCATATCTCAGTCTTCCCAACCCGACAGTCATTCTGAATCCCTTTTCGACTCTGGTTTCTCTTCATTAAACACAACCCTGCATGGTGGATATTTTCTGGGGTTGTGTCCCTCTCTCTCTCTCTACCTTCTCTCACTAACCTTTTCTTTGGACAGACCAGATGGCAGCAATGGTACCAGTGGCTTGACCACTGCTGACGCTGTCTCTCTGTTCCATCGGACAAGGCCGAAACCTGACTCCACGGACCATCCAGAAACAGAAGCGGACCGGCTGCCTGAGGAAGAGACAACAGACTGCAGGCCTTGAGGCGAGTAAAGTGCTTGTTAGGCAAGCCTTATTTCCTCTACCCTTGGCCTGCAGCTCTCCTCCCCTGCCTTTATTTTTTCCTATCTTCCCTCCAACGGCCACCACCGACCAGAACTGGACCAGCTGACCAGCAATCACCAGGCGCAGACCAACAGAAGTAGTGACCAGACCAGACACCATGCGAACCAGATGCGTGGCGGAAGGACCAAAGACCATAACCAAAACCACCATCTCCCACCTGAGCAAGATGTCCATAATGAACCCAGGAGTGACACACCGCTACAACGTGGTGTGGCTGACACTAGTCCCCTAAGAGGAGGCTGCCAGGGATGGAGCCGCCAATCGCCGGAGCGCAGAAGCAGCACCAGGAGCAGCAGCAGCAACAGCAACAACCACCAGACCAGAAACCATGACCCGCCTGGAATTCAGCAGGGAAGTTCTCCAGAGAGGTATGGGCTTTGTGCTGTCTGATATGACTTGCCTGGTGAAACCCCCAGGGACACAGCAATCATTTGAAGCCAGTTTCAAGACCGCCAATACAAATTTAAAGAAGAAGAAGTAATTCTGAATGCAGGTTGCAGGTGAATAAACATTTCAAATGTTGGATATCCCCACGCTGGCTTGAAATTCAATTACACTTTGCAAACCAGCATGTGTAGTGGCGACTCATCATTCAGGGGGGTTGCCTATTTTGCATGTTATTTTTGCATTAACATGTGTCACATATTATGCTCTATTGTATTTACCTTGCCACCATGGCATTTTATTGCCTTTACCTCCCTTATCTCATCTCATTTGCTCACATTGTATATAGACTTATTTTTCTACTTTATTATTGACTGTATGTTTGTTTTACTCCATGTGTAACTCTGTGTTGTTGTATGCGTCGAACTGCTTTGCTTTATCTTGGCCAGGTCGCAATTGTAAATGAGAACTTGTTCTCAACTTGCCTACCTGGTTAAATAAAGATTAAATAAAATAAAAAAATAAACATATCAGTTTACCAACAATGTAAAAAATAGATAAAAAATAAAGCCTCCATACAAATATACTCTCTTTTTTGCTTTCTTGAGTAAAGCAAATCCAAAATGCAGGTGTTTCAACCTAGATCAGTGCTTTCTGTGGTGGTGGGGCAACCAGCGGAAAATACGGAGCATAGGGGTTGGTAATGTTCTCTATTTGCGCCATGATTGGCTGAGTGTTCTGTCACTCATGGGGACACGACGTCACTGCCAAATCTAAGAGTAGAGCTCGAAAATTCAAGCCCCTTGGGTGCTGCCATAGAGTTACATCAGAAGTGCCCATCCAAGAAGGCTCAAGGTCATTGACCACAGATATAATAACTTCAAATCACATTATATCTACAGTAGCTTTGATTGGCTTTGATTGGACACATACTTTCAAAATCTTAGCTATCAGTCATCAGTCATCATGATGAATCAAGTCGACAATCTACTGGCGATCTACCACCATCACCAACACACTTCCTCCATGCTTCACGGTGGGAACCACACATGCGGAGATCATCTGTTCACCTACTCTGCATCTCACAAAGACTACTACTACTACTACTACCTACTCTGTGTCTCACACTGCGGTTGGAATCAAAGATCTCCAATTTGGACTCATCAGAACAAAGGACAGATTTCCACCGGTCTAATGTCCATTGCTCGTGTTTCTTGGCCCAATCAAGTCTCTTCTTCTTACTGGTGTCCTTTAGTAGTGGTTTCTTTACAGCAATTTGACCATGATTTGGCCTGATTCACAGTCTCCTCTGAACAGTTGATGTTGAGATGTGTCTGTTACTTGAACTCTGTGAAGCATTTATTTTGGCTGCATTTTTGAGGCTGGTAACTCTAACTCTGGGTCTTCTTTTCCTGTGGAGGTCCTCACGAGAGCCAGTTTCATCATAGTGCTTAATGGTTTTTGCAACTGTACTTGAAGAAGCTTTCAAAGAGGGCCTCCCGGTGGCGCAGTGGTCTAAGGCACTGCATCGCAGTGCTAACTATGCCACCAGAGATTCTGGGTTTGAGCCCAGGCTCTGTTGCAGCCGGCTGTGACCGGAGGTCCATGGGGCGATGCACAATTGGCCCAGTGTTGTTAGGGAGAGC
The DNA here is from genome assembly GCF_023373465.1 of Oncorhynchus keta. Classification (NCBI taxonomy): domain Eukaryota; kingdom Metazoa; phylum Chordata; class Actinopteri; order Salmoniformes; family Salmonidae; genus Oncorhynchus; species Oncorhynchus keta. The sequence continues at coordinate 35,647,988 of NC_068430.1, read as the reverse complement.
TTGGCTGGCAGGGATATCCTAGTGGGATACACCAGTGACCCCTGTGGCGGGCAGTGTGCACTGACCAGGTCGCCAGGCCCACAGTGTTTCCTCTGACACATTGGTGTGGCTGGCTTCTGGATTGGATGTGCATTGTGGCTAGGTTGGGTTGTGTTTCAGAGGATGCATGGCTCTCAACCTTCACCTCTCCTGAGTCTGTACAGGAGTTGCAGTGAGACAAGACTGTAACTACTACCAATTGTGGAGGAAAAAGGGGTCAAAAAAATAATAAACTGACTGACCTTCATGTCTTAAAGTAAGTCATTTCTTTTTGCTTATTTGAGCTGTTCTTGCCATAATATGGACTTGGTCTTTTACCAAATAGGGCAATTTTTTAAATGTTTATTTAACCTTTATTTAACTATGCAAGTCAGTTAGGAACGGATTCTTATTTACAATGACGGACTATCCCGGCCAAACCCTAACCCGGACGACACTGGGCCAATTGTGTGCCACCATATCTTCTGTATACCACCCCTACCTTGTCACAACACAACTAATTGGCTCAAGAACGAAATAATTTCCACAAATTAACTTTTAACAAGGCACACCTGTTAATTGAAATGGATTCCAGGTGACTACCTCATGGAGCTGGTTGAGAGAATGCCAAGGGTTTGCAAAGCTGTCGTCAAGAAGAATCTCAAATATAAAATATATTTTGATTTGTTTAACAAAGTGTTGATGTCTTAACTATTATTCTACAATGTAGAAAATAGTAAAAATAAAGAAAAACCCTTGAATGAGTAGGTGTGTCCAAACGTTTGACTGGTACTGTATGTATACTGTAGCTAAGAAAGTAATACTAAGTGTAGTAAGCTGTTAGCAGCCAATGTGCCTCACCCTAATCATGTTGTCTATTTCCCCCTCTTCTTTCATTGTCTGCTTATATGGCCCCTTTATTTATCCTACGGTTCTGACTTGGTGTACAGGGAGAACACTGTAAGAATGGCCCATGTTCTGAATTCTGTCGCTGTACATTTCAAAAGTGCTGAAGAAATCTCAATTGTCCATAGATTATTTTTTTAAAGGCAGCAAAGGAGGCTGAATGAACTGTTTTGCTGTAAAACAAGGCTCTGCTGATAGCCAGGTGTACAGTAGCAGTGGTAAAGTGTTGGGACTGCTGTTGGGACTCTGCTGTTGGGACAGTTTTATGTAGACCCTAACAGTTTGTGGGCACCGTCTGTTACCGTTACAGTGCAATTCATGTATTGTTTAGTGTTGTGCTGTGTAGTGGCTTTACTGGCATTGTATGCCCCACTAAGATGTACATGCTAAAATCGCCTCTGGTTATTTCATAGTTTTGATGTCTTCACTATTATTCTACAATGTAGAAAATAGTCCAAATAAAGAAAAACCCTTGAATGAGTAGGTGTGTACAAACTTTTGACTGTTACTGTATCTCTTATTCCAATGTAAAGGGTTTGGTATAGAGGCAAATATTTCATCAACGCACGAGGTCTTCGCGCCATTGGCTGCTGCTGATGAGGGCGGGTAGAGCGTGCGAACCCCAGCTCCGGACTGTGAGGGAGCGAGAAAAGTGAGACAAAAAAAAGGAAAACGAGGGAATTGCTCAGGACTCTCGTTCAAGCATCCGAACAAATCTGTCCTCCCAGTGCTGCAGTTTCTGCCCAATTTGAGCCATCCAATCTGCCTGTGTTACAGCTAAACTAAACACGACACAGACTATCTTTTCGGGGGACCTGGCATGCGCCACGGGACGCTTCGTAAACTTTGTGCAGCAGAGGAGGCTATCTGACAACGGACTGGAGTGACAGAGTGAATATACAGTTTGCCTATTAATTGACTAACTCGCAGTAGACGTGGAGGAAGAACGGGGAGACGGGTGGATTATTATGCAACAAGTGGAAAGGTGAGTGAGGACTTGGAAGGTTGCCAGGTGAGGTCGTTGCGGTCCGTTGTGAGCTCGGATGCTGCGGCTGAGAGGTTCGGGACATGCATTTACGCACGGTTCTTACTCACTTAATAAAAGTGCTACCGTTTCTATGTTGCATGCTTATTTGGTTTACTCATGTCTGCTCGAGCCTGGTGGTGTTTAAACACAGAAATATATGCCTATGTCAATCAATCAACCACAAATCACCGGTCTCCCTGAGGCAAAAGCACTTGAACAAGAACAGACAACTGATTTGCTGTTTACTTGTCAAATGATTTAAATTGTACATTTTTTATTTCATATATTTTTTTTTATTCAAATTTATTCGGATCCCAATAGCTTTTGCCGAGGCAGCAACTATTCTTCCTGGTGTGCAAAATGCTGGCTAATTGTTTTGAAATCAGGTTTTTGATACAGTCAGACTACACTGTCAAACCAAGTGTTGAGGATCTGAAAACATAACTAAAAACCTGTCTGTAACACTTTTTGAACGCATCAAGGCATTTAGAATGTAAATGAAAACACACAAGTGTTTAGATTGCTGTAACACTTTTAAACACACTCATCTATTTATTCAGCACAAGGTGGTTAGGTTAAACACTAAACACTGGTGGTGTTGTTTTAACACTGTAGGGTGTAAAGCCGTAAAGGCAAGTTTCTAATGATTAAATTCACTCTAAACAGGATGATGGGAAATTAAACACACTGGTGTTTAAAATCTGAACACTTGGGAGATAAAGGTATTTTCCTGGTTGGAAATTGACTGGAAAAAGTTGACTATCATGTTTAATCTTGCATTCTAAGCGAATGTGTTTAAGATGAGAACACTTATTGGCAAATCTAAATGCCTAAAGTTTAAGTTTTAAACACTGACGTTTAGGTTATAAACGTTCTATTGCTTCACAGCCTCAGACACACTCAAATTGTAGCCTTCGGGGTAAGCATATCTCATTACCTCAGCATCCAGCATCAGAATGCTGAAATCACCTGGTTCATTAGATTTTATAATCCGAAGAAGAAAAAAGATGAGTTTGAAACACAGAGAGAGTAAGTGAATAGGTTTTTATGCACCTGGCCTGAACTCTTAGAGAAGAACCTTCTAAAAGCAGGCCATTTCATGGGTCATTTCACAAAATTAGTCCCTTTGATATTTTCAATGTAGACTCAGTGAAATTATGTTGCCACGAGCAGCACTGTAGGTATTGAGATGAGCGAAATGTAAGACTTCGCTCTCACACACAGTATCTGCGTATGTGCACTGGTTCGTATGTGCACTGGTTCGCTTCACACTGTTACAGTGTGGTAGCCAGAGAACCAAAACAGTGGCGAAGTTGAGCCTTGCGCTTTAACGCTATTAGTTGTTGCGGAAATTTACCCACTATGCTGTATACTTTCTGCATCAACGTCATATCACAGAGTCTACCTTTGAGTAGAAAATGTACACCAATATTGCCGTACCACGCAGTGATGCAATTGCCGTAGCAGGCAGTGATGCAACCGGTCAGGATGCTCTCGGTGTTGCAGCTGTAGAACCTTTTGAGGATCTCAGGACCCATGCCAAATCTATTTAGTTTTCTGAGGGGGAATAGGCTTTGTCGTGCCTCTTCACAACTGTCTTGGTGTGTTTGGACCAATCTAGTTGGTTGTTGATGTCTTGGTTACGTTGAGGGATAGGTTGTTATTCTGGCACCACCCGGTCAGGTCTCTGACCTCCTCCCTATAGGCTGTCATGTCGGTGTCGGTGATCAGGCCTACCACCGTTGTGTCGTCAGCAAACTTAATGATAGTGTTGGAGTCGTGCCTTGCCATGCAGTCGCGGGTGAACAGGGAGTAGAGGAGGGGACTGAGCACACACCCCTGGGGAGCTCCAGTGTTGAGGATCAGCGTGGCAGATGTGTTGCTACCTACCCTCATCACCTGGGGGCGGCCTGTCAGGAAGTCCATGATCCAGTTGCAGAGGGAGGTGTTTAGTCCCAGGATCCTTAGCTTGGTGATGAGCTTTGAGGGTACTATGGTGTAGAACGCTGAGCTGTAGTCAATGAACAGCATTCTCACATAGGTGTTCCTTTTGTATAGGGGGGAAAGGGCAGTGTGGAGTGCAATAGAGATTGCATCATCTGTGTATCTGTTTGGGCGGTATGCAAATTGAGTGGGTCTAGGGTTTCTGGGATAACGGTGTTGATGTGAGCCATTACCAGCCTTTCAAAGCACTTCATGGCTACGGATGTGAGTGCTACGGGTCTGTAGTCATTTAGGCAGGTTACCTTTGTGTTCTTGGGCACAGGGACTATGGTGGTCTGCTTGAAGCATGTTGGTATTACAGACTCAATCAGGGACATGTTTGCCTGTTTGATGGTTCGTCGCAGGGCATAGCGGGATTTCTTGTAAACTTCCGGGTTAGAGTCCCGCAACTTGAAAGCGGCTGCTCTACCCTTTAGTGGTATGGGGTATGCACGTACAGTCACTGTGGGGACTACGTCCTCAATGCACTTATTGATAAAGCCAGTGACTGAAGTGGTGTATTCCTCAATATCATCGGAAGAATCCCGGAACATGTTCCAGTCTGTGATAGCAAAGCAGTCCTGTAGTTTAGCATCTGCTTCATCTGACCATGTTTTTATAGACCGAGTCACTGATGCTTCCTGCTTTAGTTTTTGCTTGTAAGCAGGAATCAGGAGGATAGAGTTGTGGTCGGATTTACCAAATGGAGTGCGAGGGAGAGCTTTGTACGCGTCTCTGTGTGTGGAGTACAGGTGATCTAGATGTTTTTTCCCTCTGGTTGCACATTTGACATGTTGATAGAGATTTGGTAGAGCTGATTTAAGTTTCCCTGCATTAAAGTCTCCGGCCACTAGGAGCGCCGCCTCTGGGTGAATGGTTTCCTGTTTGCTTATTTCCTTATACAGCTGACTGAATGCAGTCTTAGTGCCAGCATCTGTCTGTGGTGGTAAATTAACAGCCACGAAAAGTATAGCTGAGAACTCACTAGGCAAGTAGTGTGGCCTGCAGTTTATTGCAATATACTCTACTTCAGGCGAGCAAAATCTAGAGACTTCCTTAGATTTCGTGCACCAGCTGTTGTTTAAAAATATGCACAGACTGCCCCCCCTCATCTTACCGGAGGGTGCTGTTCTATCCTGACGGTGCAGCGTGTACGTCCTGACCTTAGTTCCTTTTGTATGTCTCTATTTTAGTTTGGTCAGAGCGTGAGTTGGGGTGAACATTCTATGTTTTTGTTCTAGGTTTTGTATTTCTGGTTTTGGCCTGGTATGGTTCCCAATCAGAGGCAGCTGTCAATTGTTGTCTCTGGTTGAGAACCATACTTAGGTAGCCTGTTTTCCCACTATGAGGAGTGGGTAGTTATTTTCTGGTTAGTGTTTGTTGCACCTGTCAGAACTGTTCGTTTATCGGTTTTGTTCGTGTATTCATTCTTGATTCAAAGTATTATGGATACATACCACACTGCACTTTGGTCCTCCATTCCTTCCACCAACGAAAATCGTTACACCCGCTAGCTGAATATCCATGTCGTCATTCAGCCACAATTCCGTGAAGCATATTATATTACCGTTTTTGATGTCCCGTTGGTAGGATATTCGTGATCTTACCTCGTCTAGTTTATTGTCTAATGATTGCACGTTGGCGAGTAATATTGACAGTAAAGGCTGCATTCCTAGTTGTCTTCTGCGGGTCCGGACGAGGCATCCAGCTCTTCGTCCTCTGCGTCGCTTCCTTTTGTGAATAATTGGGATGTCTGCCCTGTTGGGTGTTTGGAGAATGTCGTAGGAGTCCTGCTTGCTGCTGTTGTTGTTGCTGTTGAAGAAATCTTCGTCTAATCCGAGGTGAGTGATCACTGTCCTGATATCCAGAAGCTCTTTTCTTCCATAAGATGTGGTTGCAGAAACATTATGTACAAAATCATTTACAAATATCGCGAAAACCCCCACATAATAGCACAATTGGTTAGGAGACCGTAAAACGGCGGCCATCTCCTCCGGTGCCATTTTCAGTTGCCCTTTAATATAGATCACATGGACAATTCAATTAATCCGTTTTTTTATATGAATAAAGACATGCTAAAGGGCCGAAATTCAGAATTTCTGCCCCTCTGTGCACTCTCTGTGACATCTCTGAAGATTTTAACCCACTTGACCCAAACATTTCTTCAAGTTTCATTGTAAAGCCCTAGGTATTTTGTTGCTTTGACGAAGTCATATCGAAGTTATTTATTTAATATGATTCAAACTGTCCCTCATTTTAGGGTCACCCCTTTTACTTGAACTGAACTATTGTTTTAATTTGGTGAAACTGTTCCTCTTTCAAAACAACAAAACGAAGAAACATTGAATCTCTAATAGTCAAATCATCATAGTGTAAAAGCAGGTGAGCTGGTTCTATTCTTTTTGGACATTTTCTGGTGTTTTTTGGTGGAAAACTAAATGGGTCGAGCATAACACGACAACCCTGTTACCATGTATAGAAAGGCTAGAAATGTTTGAACCACTACATTTTTTTGGGGTGAGGTTTGCATTCAATTGCCCATCCCTGTTGCATAAAACCAGCTTTGAATTATATAATTAAGTTACATTTTTAAATTAAATCCCACCAACTCATTTCGTGGAACAACCCTCCTGTTCATTTAAATTTTAAATGAACAGGATGTCTTTGATCAAGTATCAGCCTATGTTCTTTCTACATTGGTATCATATTCTGTGGCATACAGTTACTGTGAATATAGAGTAGGTGCAGTGTTTGACTCAGGTGATGACATAAGCGTTGACGTTGTCTGCTTGGCGACATTAGATATTTCACACTTTGTGTAAAAGTCTTAAAAATAAGATATTTCACACTGAAGAGCTGGGCCTCTTATGTGTCTACCCATGTTGGGAACTGGTGCCACTGGTGTTTATTTCAAGAGGATTATTTCCAAAGGTCCATTAAAATGTTATTTTGAAATCAATTGTAGCCATTTGATATCAGGCTGTGGACAATGCAGCGGGCCCACCCCACCCTATTTAAGTAATAGTAGGGAAAACTACAGCCAGGCCTATATGCTGGCAGATAGTTGTTCTCAGGTGGTCTCATTTTCCCCATGCTATTCTCTTTGATGTGCTGGAATGGAACAGTGCAGGAATCTTAGCTGTTGTAGCTTATACTCCAAACTATCTGCAGTATCCATGTACTGTATGTCGTGACTGAAATTGTTGTCAGGATTTTGCAGGAAGTTTGGAGTATATCAAAAACAGCTAGGATTCCTACGCTGTTTCATTCCACCACATCAAAGAGACTAGCATGGGGGAAATGTGATGAGTCAGAAAGCACCAGTTAGTTACCACCACCACCCTGCCCCTGGCAGCGGTTTAACAATGTCAGAGGAAGCCTCAGCATCAGCCACCACATCCCACCCCACACCTGCCTGCCCGGGTTGAGCCACACTGGCCCATCTGAGAACAACTCTGCCAACATCCTGTTGTTTCCCCTGCTATTATCTGACACTGGCATGCTACCATGACAAATATGGCGACCAGATCCCAATGAGACAACTTTAATTTGCTGTGCAAAGCCCCTCCTCTCCCTCTGTTTTTCCCCTCATCTCTCTTTCATTTTTTCTCACTCTCTTTCTCCCTGCTATGTTCTCTATTTTCCTCTATTTTTTCTGTCTGTCTGTCTGTCTGTCTGTCTGTCTGTCTGTCTGTCTGTCTCATTCCATCCCTTTCTGTGAGCTGTTATGAATTAAGCGGTCATCTGTATCAATGGTTTCAATCGTGTGTTCCATTCCCTGGGAAACTTCTGTCTTTGCTGTGGGTTTCTGCCTTTTGCTGTTTTTTTTAACCTCCCAGTGCCACAGCGACTGAGACTGAAAAGTCCCCCCTTCTCTGAATTGTCTTTATTTCCTCCTCACCTTCTCTCAATAATCACTTTCCTGTCTCTCCCTTCCTCTCAGACTTCACTTTCACCCCTCTATCCTTCTTTTTCATCCATTCATTCTGCTACTCCTCATCCATGGTTTGTTTGCTGCTCATGGCGTGCCACTTTCATGGGCTGTGTTGTGTATAGACCTGGACGGTTACCAAGCGTGTCATCTGTGGAAGGGAAGACTGCTGTTGGTTACTGTCTGTTTGCTGTGTTAGTCCATGTTGGTGTTGTCAGGGAACTGATTCTCTATTGTCTTCAGAGAGCTTCAGAATAGAAATGAAGTAAATCTGAGGTAGTGTAAGGTATTTATAAAGGTTGGGGAGGTCTAGACATACGGTAGTATAGAAATGATCTGACTCTTGTGTGGGTTTAGTGTTAGATAGCTGACTCTTAAGTGGTCATTAATGTCTCATGGAAAATGAACAGGACAAAGGCTATAATCTAGACAGGAAAGAGTATCTTTGTATGTTTGCCTCGGGCTTCTCTCTCCTTTCTCTGTGTCTATGTGGCGAAAGTGACTCATGACTTTCTTATAGATGTTCTCACAGCGAGCCAGGTGAAGATGCACCAGAGGCAGGGAAACTTGCAGAGCTTAAAGAAACCTAAACATTTCTTACAGTGAAAAGTCTTCATGTTTGGAGACAAGTTCATGAGGTTCCTGACATTTCATCTGCTACATCTTGTAATCCCCAGGGGCATGTTGGGAGCTTGTGCAAACAGGGTTATGGACTTCTCAAAGACAATTGATCAAAATGGAGTCTCTTTGTTTAGTTTGGCTGATAAGATAGTGTGGACATGACCGAGCTTGATGCTGTAGTGCGTTCCCTGATAGTCGGAACTAGGAAACTGATACATTTCCGACCTGGTAATTCGTTGAACGCGGCACGTGTTTAACTACAACCAGTCAGCTAGTCGGACATTTCAGAGTTCCGATATGCACTTTAATGGGGCATTACCATGGAGGTCACTGACTGGGTTGTCTGTCCTTTTCTTGACTTCAGGCATGTACTGTAGGACTATACAGTAGAGTTCCTCTTTAACGTGACTCCCATTATAAAATCGGACAAATGCTGTGTTACCCAGTGTACAGTAGACTGTACAGAACACTTAGGCCTACACGACATCTCACCGGTGAGTAAAATAGTGTGATAATTGACTACGACATTTCCCCCCCCTGTCCCCCTCCCCTCTGTCCCCCTCTGTCCCTGTGTTGATGTCACGCCAAGGGAACCTTGCTGTTACACAACAGTCCTCTCTGTCACTCCAGGCGAATGGCATCTCTCACCAACTGTAACACTGCCATTTCACAGCTGCTCTCTTGGGAGAAAGTACAGTGTGTGTTCACTGTCTCCTTCCTTTCCTTCCATCTCTTCCTTTCTCCCTTAGCTACTCTTTCCTTTTCTTGTTCATTTCTCTCTATCTCTCACTCAGACCCTCTCTCTCTCTCTCTCTCTCTCTCTCTCTCTCTCTCTCTCTCTCTCTCTCTCTCTCTCTCTCTCTCTCTCTCTCTCTCTCTCTCTCTCTCTCTCTCTCTCTCTCTCTCTCTCTCTCTCTCTCTCTCTCTCTCTCTCTCTCTCTCTCTCTCACACACACACACACACACACACACACACACACACTCCGCCTCTCCATCAATGACTATGTAAGGAACACAGCTCAATCAGTCAGTGGTCTATTAGGTCACCCCAGGGCAGCAGTGTCATTGTTACCAAAGGGATGACCTTATGACCTCAGTGCTATGCTTCATACCCCAGGTGGGTTACAGTGGGTGTGGTCATACACAGGTGTGAAAGCTGCTCCCGGAATGTGCTAATGCTGCGTTCATAACCATGTGGGAAGGTGATAATTACCAGTTGTGAAGTCATAAATACCAGTTGGATGCATTCACGTGCTTTGAACTCATTTAGAAATGCAGGTTAGCTAATGGCCAACAATCTCCATCAAACATAAACTAAAAGTACAGCTATCATGCTTGTAAATAAATTATAGTTCTTAAAAAAACATATGAATCGGCCTACAAGAACCCGTCAGATGTCGCATTGAGTTTTTGCTGGGGAAAAAGCCAAATGCAATGAAATTCCGTTTCCGTGGAATTTGAGATTTTGGTTGTTTTGGATACTTTAAATCCTTTACTTTATTGTAATATAACAATATTGTATGATTACTTAAGGAAAATGGTTAATTTCCAAGTTTTTTTTACATTAGCTAGCATGCCCAATGTGAACACTCTATCTCAAACTTCCCAGAGTGTCACAGCTGACTTGGTCCATTCAAGATAGCCTAACATGCTACAGATGAATGGAATCAGCTGATTTAGACACAGAATAATTAGCTAGCTAGTTAGTAATGTAGTAGTATAAAGTTGTAATTTACAATCAATGTAATGTAGTTATCAATACAAGTGGGTCAGATTTTCATTTTGTCTACAAGTAGCCGTAGACCTGGAGCAAAAGCCAAATTATTATATTATTATTATATTATTATTATATATTAAGTCCGCACTTTCTTCCGGTGTTGCTTGATCAATGGGTAGGCCTATTAGCTGGCCAAAATGACATGAAAAGTGATCCAAATATATTAACAGTATTGCAGTATCCTAAAACTTGTTGTAATCTTGCTATCATTTTTCTGTCATTTTGAGCCGCATTCAATTTCTTGCTAGCCCTGGCCAATCACCTTTACTCCCCTCAAGATGTAAAAGCATTGGATAGGTGTAGATTAATTATCTACCAACACAGGTACAACAATCCACTGCTTTTAATATTTGAGGGGGTGTGAATAAGTGCCCAGGTAAGAAGGGGTGCAATTGGGATTGGGTTCCTGTCATCGTAGCACACGTACGCCATCTTCCCATTTTCTAGTTGTAATCAGCTGACAGCTGACTTTTCCGAAAAATAGCGACATTGCTTGTTGTTTGATTTACATAGTTAGTTGTCATTACTTTGAGCAAAGCTGCCAGTATGCGCTGAATTACCGGTGATCAAGGATTATTTTACAATCGTCTGTCACCTCATCATGAGTGGAGAGATGAGAAAGCATCTTCACTGACGAGCAAGGTATGTTACACTAGTTAATTAGCTGTAAGTACACAATGCATTACCTAGACTTTATAAACTATCAGGCCTTCACTACCTGCATCTACTTTGTATTTGTTTAAGGTAAGCTATGGCCAATGTTGTTGGAGTGAATACAACTGAAGACAGGTTTGAAGACATGCTGGTATAGCTAACATTAGCCTAAATGTTTTACTCACTATTTTCAGTGCCATGGTACTTTTCATCCCTATATCCCACACAACAAGTTAGCTAGATAACAAGTTCATGTTAATTAATTGAAAGCGAGATACAGATTAGAGACACACAAAGGTTTGAACAGGAATAGAGCCACTTTGTTTTAAAACAGTTGTCTCCATGACAATTTACTTTATTGTGGACCCAAATAAATAAGACTGATAAAGCACTGAAACACCCCCCCCCCAGGGTAAGATGGTAAAGGGAAGGGGCCGGCTCATGGTTCTGGTGGCCAGAGCTGGATCTGAGGTGGCTGTCACCATTGAGCATTCAGCTAAGGTAATAATTATGAACGAGTAGTTTTTGTCTGAATGTTTTAGAGATCTCTTTGATTGTATGTTTGTCATAGAGAGTCAAATTCATTATTATCAATATGAATAATCTTCTTTCACATTGCCATCCGGGCCTTCAACAAAACCAGGTATCAGTCAACACACAAAACTACTCAGTCACTTTATTGGCGTTTTCACACTTACTATACTATTTTCCTTGCCTCTCCACAGTTATATTGATGTTTTGTGTGATTGTGAGTATTTTGTATTGTTTTTACTTTTCCTAAATGACAAATGAATTCATGACCAGGAGAAACATGGACAACTCGTTCCAGTACCCATTCCTGCAAGCTGAATTTAAATGATCATTCTTTTTGCCATCTTTCATGCCTTCCAGTGTTGTATATAGCCAAATCAAACAGATCTTTCTTTACTGTTTTTCTTTTTAAAGAATTTGTTGTTGACGGTTCTTACATGTTCTGTTTGAGCTGCTTTTGAATGAAAAGTTGTATTAAAAACATTATTGGCATTGTTGAATTTGATTTTCATAATAGCAAGCTAGGACTGATGGTTTGGTTAGCTAAACTACTGTAGCAAGTCTGTTTGTTTTGTTATCCTGGCAACTACTAATTTGCTGCTAATTTATTGGTGATTGTTGAATACAGTTCTACTGTCAAATAACCATTTCTAGTGGCAAATGTGTTAAATTATAGCCATGGTACAGTATAAAAGGGATAATCAACTCAGGGCTCTATGCTTTCTCTGGAAAATAATGTAAGTCCGTTGAAGGTCAGTTCCACTCCACTAGGGCGTCTTGGAAACACCTTCCATGTCATTCATTATTTTTCATAGAACTCATAGCCCCTTAGTTGATTATCTCTTACGTATAATAATTTGATTATTTAATGCAAATAATACCAGCAGTTGCTGTTTTAAAAATAATAAGTATAGTGACAATCTCTTTTGAAACAATCAAGCTGAGTGTTGGTGTTTTTCTCTCATTCGTCTCAATGGAATTAGAAATAATCTTAAAGGAATCTTTCATTGCCATTTTAATTTTGGCTGAAGTCAACTTTAAAAGCTAATAACTCGAGTTCTGATAAAGCTATCTCGGTGATTTAAAAAAAATCTGGATTTGGGACAGTTGGTAGTTTTCAGAGATATAAAGAATTAAAAGTTTAGTGTTTTCCTAAGCATATATTAATTGATAGCTTTTTATAAATAATGTTTTGTTACATTTAACTGCAGAAAATGCTGTTATCGAGGTCATTTCTTTAGTAGGTGACGTCAGAAGTCAGTTGTGGGAGAAGTCGGAGTTCAGGGATGATTGATGATTTTCCCACTAGTAGTTACAAGGCGGAAGGGCGTTCAAGTGGATTTTCCCCAGTCGTATGTGGTAAATACCACCTTTCCACTTCATTGTGAACGTAGCATAAGTATGGACTCTTATGGGGGTGTCCTTGGAACACACCATGTGGTAATAAATGATGGTGCTATAAAGCTTTTAATAGCTATGTTACATTGATGAATACCAGAAGGACAGGTGCTGTCTCAGAAGGTCAAAAAAATTTGAGCGATAGAGTCAGAAAGGATGGAGAGCCAAAGGAAGAGAGAAGCTGGCATATACATTTTTATTATTATTATCTTTTTACTTGTTATATTGTATTTACTTTGCCACCATGGCCTTTTTTGCCTTTACCTCCCTCATCTCACCTCATTTTCTCACATTGTGTATAGACTTATTTTTCTACTGTATGATTGACTGTATGTTTGTTACTCCATGTTACCTCTGTGTTGTTGTACCTGTCGAACTGCTTTACTTTATCTTGGCCAGGTCGCAATTGTAAATGAGAACTTGTTCTCAACTTGCCTACCTGGTGAAATAAAGGTAAAATAAAAAACTAAGAGGGGAGAGAGAAGACAAGAGAGACCACGTGAATGCACTTTGTAGGATGTTTACCATACTACAACTGATCATATAGTTTTCAACTGGTGTTGTTTTTATATCTAACTGTCATCGACATATAGTGTTTCAGTTGTAAATTTAAGATCTATTTTTTACTTAATACTTTTTTTCTTCTTAATACTTTTTTTCTTCTTAACTTCTTAAAGCATTGTTGGTTAAGGGCTTGTAAGTAAGCATTTCACTGTAAGGTATATATATACCTGTTGTATTTGGCGCAGGTGACAAATACAATTTGATTTGATTTAATTTGACCGTAAAAGAACTGTAACTTTACGGATTCCACATAATGTAATGTAAAAAATTACATGAAATGTAAGAGGGTGGATTTGGTTTCTGTTATTGCGCAATTGTGAGTAATTTCATGTTATAGGTGAGGAACCAATATAGAGGATCTCGATTTGTCTAGGGTTTTAGAGGGGAAAGGGACACTACATCTGGAATTAAATATGTATGTCGGTTGCTTAAGAGAAAAGTTCAGGAAATGGCGGTTATGTGGTTTTTAAATCATTCAAGGGGAACAAACATTTCAGACTCATGAGTTTCTGCCTTCAGACAATTATCTTAAAGGGTTATTTTTTTAATCTGCTCCCCTATCCTATGAAAAATAAATATATTATGGACTTTTTAATGAACTGTGCACTGACACGTAGCAATAATAATAATAATAATAATATAATATAATATGTGCCATTTCGCAGATGCTTTTATCCAAAGCGACTTAGTCACCTAAAAGATCTAAGATTGTGTATGTTTCTAAATTTGTCCTGCTGTCAATTGTTGAGATACAAGAAGTTCAGCACGAGTTCTGCATACCATTACCAGGATAAACATTTACCCCTTCAGAAACAGAGTGAGCTTTGTGTTAGATACTCAAATCGCAACTCTAAATAAATTCGACCCTTGCTGAAGGCAGGTGTGCTTGTCTGTGTTTAGTGACTGATAGCATGAGTCGGACATTGACTCATTCATCCCAACCACAAGCCACGGGCTGTATATGTGTGTGTGTACCCAATATGTATGTGTGCGTGCATGTGTGTATATGTGTTGTGTATGTGCATGCGTGTGTGTGTGTCTTTATGGACATATTGTAGACTACACAAAGTAATGCAGTGTCAGCTTCTAAAGGTCTCCAGTCTAATGTAGTTGTTAGTGAGTCTGGCAGTTTATTTGCGTGTTAATTGGTGAGTCCCAACATGACCTCTTTCATGTGTGAGAACAGCTTGACATTGTCTGCTCTATAGGCTAGGGTTATTTCATTAGTGTGACATGCTATGCTACTGTAAATACTTACAGATGCTGGGATTTTGATTCACTTTACAGACCAATACATATACTCTGTCCTCTCTGCCTCTGTTACTCTGTCATACCTACATATAAACATACAGTTGAAGTCGGAATTTTACGTACACCTTAGCCAAATACATTTAAACTCAGTTTTAAAAATTCCCTGTCATAGGTCAGTTAGGATCACCACTTTATTTTAAGAATGGGAAATGTCAGAATAATAGTAGAGAGAATGATTTATTTCAGCTTTTATTTCATTCAACACATTCCCAGTGGGTCAGAAGTTTATATACACTTAATTCGTATTTGGTAGCATTGCCTTTAAATTGTTTAACTTCGGTCAAACGTTTCGGTTAGCCTTCCACAAGCTTCCTACATTAAGTTGGGTGAATTTTGGCCCATTCCTCCTGACAGAGCTGGTGTAACTGAGTCAGGTTTGTAGGCCTCCTTGTTTGCACACGCTTTTTCAATTCTGCCCACAAATTGTCTATAGGATTGAGGTCAGGGCTTTGATGGCCACTCCAATACCTTGACTTTGTTGTCCTTAAGCCATTCTGCCACAGCTTTGGAAGTATGCTTGGGGTCATTGTCCATTTGGAAGACCCATTTGCGACCAAGCTTTAACTTCCTGACGGATGTCTTGAGATGTTGCTTCAATATATCCACATCATTTTCCTACCTCGTGATGCCATCTATTTTGTGAAGTGCACCAGACCCTCCTGCGGCAAAGCACCCCCACAACATGATGCTGCCACCCACGTGCTTCACGGTTGGGATGGTGATATTCAGCTTGCAAGCCTCCCCCTTTTCCCTCCAAACATAACAATGGTCATTATGGCCAAACATTTCTATCTTTGTTTCATCAGACCAGAGGACATTTCTCCAAAAAGTACGATCTTTGTCCCCATATGCAGTTGCAAACCGTAGTCTGACTTTTTTATGGAGGTTTTGGAGCAGTGGCTTCTTCCTTGCTGAGCGGCCTTTCGGGTTATGTCGATATAGGACTCGTTTTTACTGTGGATACAGATACTTTTGTACCTGTTTTCTCCAGCATCTTCACAAGGTCCTTTGATGTTGTTCTGGAATTGATTTGCACTTTTCGCACCAAAGTATGTTCATCTCTAGAAGACAGAACGCTTCTCCTTCCTGAGCGGTATGATGGCTGCGTGGTCCCATGGTGTTTATACTTGCGTACTATTGTTTGAACAGATTAATGTACCTTCAGGCATTTGGAAATTTCTCCCAAGGATGAACCAGACTTGTGGAGGTAGGCCTTGAAATACATCCACAGGTACACCTCCAATTGACTCAAATTATGTCAATTAGCCTATCAGAAGCTTCTAAAGCCATGACATCATGTTCTGGAATTTTCCATGCTGTTTAAAGGCACAGTCAACTTAGTGTATGTAATCTTCTGACCCACTGGAATTGTGATACAGTGAATAATAAGTGAAATAATCTCTCTATAAACAATTGTAGGAAAATTACTTGTGTCATGCACAAAGTAGATGTCCTAACCGACTTGCCATAACTATTGTTTGTTAACAAGACATTTGTGGAGTGGTTGAAAAACGAGTTTTATTGACTCCAACCTAAGTGTATGTAAACTTCCGATTTCAACTGTATTTAATTCAAAGGTTTGGAATCTGTATAGCCTACAGTAGTTATGATTATGAAGGTCTACGTTTGTTATGGTATCAGAACAGAACATGGCTTTTTCCCTCTCTTAACCCATGGCAGGTTTGAAGTGGTCCCTGTTGGTACGACTTGTACCAAAGTAGCGTCTGGTTGTTATCTGTAGACGCTCTTCTGTTGAAGGATTGCGAAGTGAGAGGTTTCACACTCGCCAAAATCTGCACTGCAAATTGGCCAGTATTACCTAGTGTTGAGTTTTCAGTGTAACATTTCTAGTGTAGATTCAGGTGTTAAATTAACTATGTAAGTGTTAAATTAACATTTGTTGGTGTAAAATAACCCCAGTGCTGGTGTTAATTACCAGTGTTAAACCAAAACCACGCCCATCATTGTCATATTTCCTAGCCTAATCTATTGATTTTTAGAATTAATCTCATGCTATTCAAATATTAATAACATACATCTTTCTAAACTAATCCAATCTGTTACTTGGACTTTTGCACCTGTTACTGAAATGGTTGTTCCAGTTTAGGTCGTTTCATTTCGTAGTTGTCCCAGTCTGGCAGTCATTCTGAATGCAGTTTGTGGGATATATAAAAAATAAAAAAACATGTTGGTTATCCTCACTCTGGCTGGATTCTAGTGATATTACATTTGATACCGGAGCTCTGAGGCATGTCTCGAAATCGCTAAGCAACTAACTTCGAAGCAGTGTGCCGATGTGTGTAACACTTTATCAGAAGTAATGACTTCCGAAGCTTAGTTTGATCACATGCTTTTTCAAACCTTGTGTTGGAAAATGCGAGATCCCAATGATTTTGCTGTGGTTTCGGTGCTTTCTTTCGATTCCATGCTGCTTTCAAACACCGACCCCTACTGGACACTGTACTTACAAATCTAGTTAGGATTTTGTACAAACTGTTTCACCTGACCAGTAGTTTAGCAGAGTAGGGAACTATGGAATGTTCAGGGACGTGAGGGTGAATCCCATTAAAAATACACACTATTTAGATTTTTTTTCATGTTGTTCAAATAATTAGTTTTATTTAGTATAGTATAAGCTTCTGTCTTAATAAGCATCCTAAATAAATGCCATAGATTCTGTTTTTTGAAAAATATTAAACTAGAAGGCGAAAAAGGGATGCATGATGTAAGATGCGAACCTGGTATTCCAACTGATTCTAGGCTGCTCCATGGAGTTTTAATCAACAAATAAATAGCTTCCGTCTGGTATTCACACGTTGCTATTTATTGACCAGCAGATGTCACTATGGTAGATCTCTGGGGATGGTCATGGTTAATCGAAAATCTGGATTTCCGAACAGACGTTAGTGTTTAAACACTTATGAGAGTAGGCTATCCATTTGTGGATATATTTTTTAAGGCACATTTTTAATAACGAAAAAGCTTTGTTTAAATGAAATTGTCCATGTTATATTGTTACACAGAATGATATACCATGACATTTGAAATGCTTAATTGAATGAAACAGCAAACTTTAGAATGTAGTGTTTTTACGGCACATTAAGCTACCCTGCTTCAGATGCCACGTGTCTTTGACCGTCCATTGTGCACTCTAAGTGTAACCTACAGTTCTGAGGATGTTGATAACTGATTCTTTTAATGTTGAAGCTCATTTTCTATCGTGGGTTATGGGATGGGTTTTACATGAAAAGGCATTTTACTATCATAGAGCATTTAGCCCTCCGGTCAGACCTAACAGCGGTATGCTATTTTCACCTCTTCAAATAGGAAATAACCTATAGGCGCACACCAACAGAGGGTCCAGAAGACCTGACACAGATCAATGCTAAACACTCAACAGAAAACTATTTAAAAAAAAAACAGAATTAATTATATGATGGTGAATATCAGACTCTTTCACTGTTGATGTTAGCCTAAGCTCCTGTTAGCCAAATACTACTGGAATAGCACCCTGTTGTGGCATATTGCATTATTCTGATTGGGCAATAGAGTAGAGAATTGTAGTTATTCATTTTTAGACTAATCATTATATTATTTGAATAGTGAAATAATTTCAAATGTCCACCCCTACTTCTGTTGTGCATCACCTTGCCTGAACAGCCATGTCGCGGAAAGAAACAGACCCTATTGCCAGATCCTAAACCATTGGATGATGCAAGGTATTTCATGAGGCAAGGTATTGCATGATAAATAAGAGATGGCTCTGAACAGTGATCACTAGCTAATCGTCTGAGGCCTGTGCTTAATAGCTTGGTTAAAAAATTCCAAAATAAATAATAACTTGTATCCTTTTCCTCCTGACTAAGGCCTCAGACTAAGGCCAGGAGTTTTTTGTTGTTGTGATATTGGTGTTCAATGTGAGTAGTCTTTCTTCACTGAATGTTAGTTAGTTAGTTAGCTCCATTGACCTGTGATGTCCTTGTAGGGAAGTGAGGGGGATGCAAGGCAGGCTGTAGAGTGATGTGTCCTTCAACTCTGTGACCCTAAGAGAGGCCTCACTGACTTATTGAGGATAGACTGTGGGACAGCTGTGAGGCAGACCACACTCAGGCTGTGTTTATGTGTATATTTTACAACTCAGTGTAGATGTGTGTCTACAGTGTAGATGTGCATATGAATGTGTATTTTGTAACGGTTGTGTGCGCCTGTGTGCAGGTTATGAAGATGTGGTGCTGGGTTTTCCCCCTGGCGTTCCTGCTGTCCTCAGTGCACCAGGCTGAAGCCCAAGGTAAATTGACCCCTCTGCCTACAGTAAAAGAGCTACGACTCCCAGAGCTAAGATACAGAGACTCACTAATGCACCTCTCCTCAGGCAGGTGTAATAATGTTGGACCAGCAGACATAGTGTTCCTGATAGATGGCTCGTCCAGTATCGGCAGGGCCAACTTCCTGCAGGTCAAGGGCTTCATGGCCGGTATCATCAAGCCCTTCACCAGCTCCGTGGGCCAATCAGGGATCCGCTTCGGCGCTGTGCAGTACAGCGACACCTCAAGGTCAGACACTGAGAGTTTTGTCTGTTATGTTTGTTTCTTGTGACAATAACTATCTATAACACTTGACTCTCCATTATTGTCTCTTCCTCTCTTTCTTTCTTACTGCCATAATAATAGTGTATGGTTTTTCCCAGGTAATTAAGTTATTTATTGTTGTGTGTTTTGTCCCGTTCAGAGTGGAGTTCACCTTCACCACATACCTGAATGGCACAGAGCTGGTCAGCGCTGTGGAGAACCTCAACTATAAGGGAGGCAACACTCGCACCGGTGCTGGCCTCAAATTTGTCGCTGACAACTTCTTCAACCCCACCTCCATCCGGAACGTCTCAAAGGTTTGAGGGGGGATAGAGAGGGCTGAAAGACAGACTATATTTTGTCCTGTGACAGACCATGACATATTTCTCCCTCTCCCTCTCCCTCTCCCTCCCTCCCTCTCCCTCTCCCTCCCTCCCTCTCTCTCTCTCTCTCTCTCTCTCTCTCTCTCTCTCTCTCTCTCTCTCTCTCTCTCTCTCTCTCTCTCTCTCTCTCTCTCTCTCTCTCTCTCTCTCTCTCTCTCTCTCTCTCTCTCTCTTCTCTCTCTCATATATATGCAGGTCTGTATACTGATCACAGATGGGAAGTCTCAAGACAGTGTAAGCGACACAGCTCAGAAGCTACGGAGTCTGGGAGTGGAGATGTTTGCAGTGGGTAGGTTTGGGAAGACATTCAAATCAAATTTTATTTGTCACATGCACAGGATGCAGCAGGCGTAAACAGTACAGTGAAATGCTTACTAGCAAGCGCTCCTCAACAGTCTAGTATAAATATCAATATGAAAATATCAAAGTCAGATGACAAAATCGAAATATTAACAAGAAATATAGAAAAGCACTAGAAGTAGGCGAATGGAAGGTCTGTGCAGGTATATACCTAGGTTTAATTGTTCCGCAGTCTTATGGCCTGGAGGTAGAACCTGATGTTCCATGACCTGATGTTCCGACACCGTCTGCCAAATGCCAAATTGACTCATTAAACCCGACCACAAGCCTCAGGCTGTATATCTTGATAGTTTGGGTGTGTACAGTATTTAACTGGTTGTTTTTGTCTCTATCAGGTATAAAGAGTGCAGACCAGACTGAGTTGGCTCTGATAGCCACTCCTCCTCAGAGAGACTACACATTCTTTGTGGGGGACTTTAAGTTGCTTAACACACTGCTCTCCCTGGTGGGCCCGCGTGTTTGTTCCAGCTCTGGTGGAGTGTACGCTAGCGATGGTAAACACACACAGCTCAGTACAATACATTACAGTCTATTACACTATAAACATCCCCTCTATATTTATCTCCCTTTCATTGTCTTACCTCTCCTCCACTCTACCTCTCTTTCTCTCTTTTTTTTGCAGATGCCTTCTCCGGTCCCTCTAACCTCCAGTTCTCAAGCCAGACCTCTGATTCGCTCAGGTTCCGGTGGACTCCCGCAGGGGGGCCTGTAACTGGCTATGTGGTGCAGTACACGCCCCTCTCTGGCCTTGGCCAGCCAATCACAGCGGAGCTGCGTCAGGTGGGCATTGCTGGTTGGGTGGTGGGGGGTGTGGTGTTCATTCCTGACTCAGGGGATGGGCAGCAGCTCATACTGTAGATGTGACCCAGATTCTAATGGCTCATTGCAGTTCTGGGAGTGGGTGCAGCCAGGGAGCCTGATTACATGGCAGACAGGCAAAGAGAGAGGGATTGGGTTGAGTAGGAACATGTTTCAATGGGTGGATCTGGAGTTTAATTGAATTTCTGTGTCTGTGCAGATTAAACATTGGCAGGAAAAGAGTGAAATTCCACCTCTGTGACTGGGTGTGTGTTTTGGCAATCATGACTAGGGTTGCAAAGCTTCTGGTAATTTACCAAAGTTACCAGAATCCTCTGTAATTCTGGTAATTAACAGGTCATCTCTGGTAATGTTGGTCATTTATACAATAATTACCTTTTTTTTATTCATATATAGCATTCATTTGTTATACTGTATCTGTTTCCATATGGTTCATGAGTTTCTAGTGGATAGACCATATGGTCAATGAGTTTCTAGTGGATAGACCATATGGTTCATGAGTTTCTAGTGGATACACCATATGGTCAATGAGTTTCTAGTGGATAGACCATATGGTTCATGAGTTTCTAGTGGATAGACCATATGGTTCATGAGTTTCTAGAGGATAGACCATATGGTCAATTCGTTTCTAGTGGATAGACCATATGGTTCATGAGTTTCTAGTGGATAGACCATATGGTTCATGAGTTTCTAGAGGATAGACCATATGGTTCATGAGTTTCTAGTGGATAGACCATATGGTTCATGAGTTTCTAGAGGATAGACCATATGGTTCATGAGTTTCTAGTGGATAGACCATATGGTTCATGAGTTTCTAGAGGATAGACCATATGGTTCATGAGTTTCTAGTGGATAGACCATATGGTTCATGAGTTTCTAGAGGATAGACCATATGGTTCATGAGTTTCTAGTGGATAGACCATATGGTTCATGAGTTTCTAGTGGATAGACCATATGGTTCATGAGTTTCTAGTGGATAGACCATATGGTTCATGAGTTTCTAGAGGATAGACCATATGGTTCATGAGTTTCTAGTGGATAGACCATATGGTTCATGAGTTTCTAGTGGATAGACCATATGGTTCATGAGTTTCTAGAGGATAGACCATATGGTTCATGAGTTTCTAGAGGATAGACCATATGGTTCATGAGTTTCTAGAGGATAGACCATATGGTTCATGAGTTTCTAGAGGATAGACCATATGGTTCATGAGTTTCTAGAGGATAGACCATATGGTTCATGAGTTTCTAGAGGATAGACCATATGGTTCATGAGTTTCTAGAGGATAGACCATATGGTTCATGAGTTTCTAGAGGATAGACCATATGGTTCATGAGTTTCTAGTGGATAGACCATATGGTTCATGAGTTTCTAGAGGATAGACCATATGGTTCATGAGTTTCTAGAGGATAGACCATATGGTTCATGAGTTTCTAGAGGATAGACCATATGGTTCATGAGTTTCTAGTGGATAGACCATATGGTTCATGAGTTTCTAGTGGATAGACCATATGGTTCATGAGTTTCTAGTGGATAGACCATATGGTTCATGAGTTTCTAGAGGATTTTTATTTATTTGATTTATTTCACCTTTATTTAACCAGGTAGTCAAGTTGAGAACAAGTTCTCATTTACAATTGCGACCTGGCCAAGATAAAGCAAAGCAGTTCGACAGATACAACGACACAAAGTTACACATGGAGTAAAACAAACATACAGTCAATAATACAGTATAAACAAGTCTATATACGATGTGAGCAAATGAGGTGAGAAGGGAGGTAAAGGCAAAAAAGGCCATGGTGGCAAAGTAAATACAATATAGCAAGTAAAACACTGGAATGGTAGTTTTGCAATGGAAGAATGTGCAAAGTAGAAATACAAATAATGGGGTGCAAAGGAGCAAAATAAATAAATAAATTAAATACAGTTGGGAAAGAGGTAGTTGTTTGGGCTAAATTATAGGTGGGCTATGTACAGGTGCAGTAATCGGTGAGCAGCTCTGACAGTTGGTGCTTAAAGCTAGTGAGGGAGATAAGTGTTTCCAGTTTCAGAGATTTTTGTAGTTCGTTCCAGTCATTGGCAGCAGAGAACTGGAAGGAGAGGCGGCCAAAGAAATAATTGGTTTTGGTGGTGACTAGAGAGATACCTGCTGGAGCGTGTGCTACAGGTGGGAGATGCTATGGTGACCAGCGAGCTGAGATAAGGGGGGACTTTACCTAGCAGGGTCTTGTAGATGACATGGAGCCAGTGGGTTTGGCGACGAGTATGAAGCGAGGGCCAGCCAACGAGAGCGTACAGGTCGCAATGGTGGGTAGTATATGGGGCTTTGGTGACAAAACGGATTGCACTGTGATAGACTGCATCCAATTTGTTGAGTAGGGTATTGGAGGCTATTTGGTAAATGACATCGCCAAAGTCGAGGATTGGTAGGATGGTCAGTTTTACAAGGGTATGTTTGGCAGCATGAGTGAAGGATGCTTTGTTGCGAAATAGGAAGCCAATTCTAGATTTAACTTTGGATTGGAGATGTTTGATATGGGTCTAGAAGGAGAGTTTACAGTCTAACCAGACACCTAAGTATTTGTAGTTGTCCACGTATTCTAAGTCAGAGCCGTCCAGAGTAGTGATGTTGGACAGGCGGGTAGGTGCAGGTAGCGATCGGTTGAAGAGCATGCATTTAGTTTTACTTGTATTTAAGAGCAATTGGAAGCCACAGAAGGAGAGATGTATGGCATTGAAGCTTGCCTGGAGGGTTGTTGACACAGTGTCCAAAGAAGGGCCAGAAGTATACAGAATGGTGTCGTCTGCGTAGAGGTGGATCAGAGACTCACCAGCAGCAAGAGCGACCTCATTGATATATACAAAGAAGAGAGTCGGTCCAAGAATTGAACCCTGTGGCACCCCCATAGAGACTGGCAGAGGTCCGGACAGCAGACCCTCCGAGTTGACACACTGAACTCTATCAGAGAAGTAGTTGGTGAACCAGGCGAGGCAATCATTTGAGAAACCAAGGCTGTCGAGTCTGCCGATGAGGATGTGGTGATTGACAGAGTCGAAAGCCGTAGCCAGATCAATGAATACGGCTGCACAGTAATGTTTGTTATCGATGGCGGTTAAGATATCGTTTAGGACCGTGAGCGTGGCTGAGGTGCACCCATGACCAGCTCTGAAACCAGATTGCATAGCAGAGAAGGTATGGTGAGATTCGAAATGGTCGGTAATCTGTTTGTTGACTTGGCTTTCGAAGACCTTAGAAAGGCATGTTGGGATAGATATAGGTCTGTAGCAGTTTGGGTCAAGAGTGTCCCCCCCTTTGAAGAGGGGGAAGACCGCAGCTGCTTTCCAATCATGAGTTTCTAGTGGATAGACCATATGGTTCATGAGTTTCTAGTGGATAGACCATATGGTTCATGAGTTTCTAGTGGATAGACCATATGGTTCATGAGTTTCTAGAGGATAGACCATATGGTTCATGAGTTTCTAGTGGATAGACCATATGGTTCATGAGTTTCTAGTGGATAGACCATATGGTTCATGAGTTTCTAGTGGATAGACCATATGGTTCATGAGTTTCTAGAGGATAGACCATATGGTTCATGAGTTTCTAGAGGATAGACCATATGGTTCAAGAGAAAATTGCCTAATTAATAAAAAAAAGCATCTAATCAACAATTGCAGTATTTGTAATTAACTCTGCAACTCTTCCAACTTTGACTTTTTTCACAACTGCCACCAGTTTGGTGCCAAAACATTTACAACAACAAAGAGATATTGACATACATTAGTATAATAAATAAATAGATTTCATACTGAATCCCTCAGATTGAACACCAATGGTATTCACTAAGTTGATGGTTTATATTTAGGATAATGTTTTACAGCTTTGTCATTCTTGTCTTTTTTAAATCATCTTATTTTAATATTTGATATATTTGATGTGATGAGGCCACACGGAGAGCCAGAGGTAATTACACTTTTGATAATCTGAAGAACCCAAAAGGGCCACTAGATGTCTTGTGATAAATACATAAAATCCTTTAAAGTTACCAACATTCTGGTAGTTTACTGGTAAACTTAGAATGTTTCCAGTAGTATACCCTCCCTTTGGAACCCTACTCATGACCATAATGAGGAATGACATAGATTAAAGGAAACATTTACCCCAGTCAAAGCCTTTGACAATACCTGTTGCTATGTTATTACATTGAAGACCCATTTACAGCAGTAGCTTTGTATGTCAGCTTACATATATGTATATGTCAGGGGTGCACAAGTGCAATCCTCAAGTTCTGCAATCCTGCTGCTTTTCTTTTCTTTGTGATCCTGTTTGGCTAGAAAGTGCACACACACGCCTAGTTTTTCAGGTAGAAACCAGTCTCTTCAATTTAGATGACGCTGCAGCCCCTCAGGGGAGCAGAACAGAGCACCTCTGTCTCATGTTCTAAGCCCTCCTTCTCCCCCCTGCAGGAGACGGTGTCTGCATTTCAGAGGAGCTTCGTGGCTAGAGAGCTGAAGTCAGGGACAGACTACTTGGTGACGGTCATCGGCCAGTATCCCAACAGTGTGGGAGAGCCTGTGTCCGCCAAGGCAAGAACCAGTGAGTTCACAGAGAGGGTGGGACAAAGGCAGCAGAGGGAGGGAGGGGGGAGGGGAGGGGAGAAGCTGAGATAATTAGAAACCAATGCACAAATCAGTGAGTACACACGGAAAGATGCAGAGGGGAAGAGGGGGATGGAAGCCTGGAGGAGAGAAGGAGAGAGTAAAATGTCAATGCATTTCAATTCCATTTCACAGACGGGCGTGGAAGGGGAGGATATGGGGATGACAGGAAGAAGCAAGACCACTTTATGAATGGAGCTTTATCTTTACTTTCAACCTATGTATATTTTAGATGAGTTCTGGATACCATACCAACACAGTCTTTCTTACCTCTCAATGACATGTCATATCATCTCCTCTCTCCACATCTCTTTCTTTAGGCATTAACAAGTTCTCTCCCGTTTCTCCTCAATGTGTCACTCTCCAATGTGAAGCCAAACCATCCTCGTAGAACACAAGTATGTCTCATCTGCCTCTCATCCCTCCCTCTCCACCCCTTGTTTCTCAGACTCGCTACCGGGGGTGTCCGGTCTTCGTCTGGTCCAGGCTGGTTTCTTCTCCCTCTCGCTGACCTGGGACGCTCCCACCTCACAGTTCCAGGGCTACCGACTCACCTATGGTCCCCGAGGTGAGACACGTGCACGCATGTACAAACACACACACTCATGCTCACACTCACACAGACACACCTATACTCCGACTACTGCTCAGTCAAGCATACTCTCATTCTTTGTGACAACTGCTGATGTAAACATGGCTTTATAACATACATTTGATTGATTGTTCACAGATGAAGGAGAAATACATGCTTTCATGTTACAAAACACTAAACTCCTTACATCTTTTCTTTGCAGGTGAGAGTGTAACAGACACAGAAAGGGGGGAGAGAGGGAGGGATGGGGATAAAAACCTACATGTGGCAAGTTGAGAAATGTAAATCTGTGTGTAGTTTTAAGGACAGCAGGGTAGTATGCAGTACTATGGTGGAGATACGACGTCTCACCTTATACCGCCCTCCGTCGCTCCCTGCCTGGCAACGAAGAGTTGTATTACCCAATCATTACCACAAATATCACATACACTTTTACAGAGACGTTAAAAACTATGCAGGAGAGACATAGGGAAACTTCAGGTGTGTAGTAGGGATTGAATGTGGCTGCAGTTCTATACAGGGAAAGGGTGTGTTATGTCAGATAGATCTATTTATGGGGTGTGTTGAGGTGCGTGGTGTGACGTGCCCCAGAGGAACTACCACCATACGCACGCACACAACATAACTCAGCGAGGCAGCTCCATCCCCGAGTCAGGGTGTGGCAGGAGTACCAGTCTCACATGGAGAACATTTAGGAAGACAGACTGGCACTCTTGTGTGTTTGTTTTAAATGAGGTCAGTGTGTATTCTTTAAGGGTGCTACACACAATTTCCATAATATATCTGCAGTAATAGTGGAATGATAGTGTTTCATATCCCCCCAAAAAAAATATTTGGACACATGCAAAATCGCATTCTAAAATGCAGAATTTCTATTTTACAACAAAGGGCTTCTGTTGTCAAAAAGGGAAATCTGTTTTGAATTTGTAACTGGCCATTTCCACTAATTGACACAGTGTAAACATCGCTCTGTCATTTCCTGGTTGCTAAAATTCTACACTGTTCGCTCAATTTCAGAAAGCAATCACTGAATAGTGTAGGAAATAATTCCTTTGTACCATCTAAATCGCGGTGAAATATATTTTCAATATAAAAAAACATGTTTTTACAGTTTTTATAGCCGTTTGAAGCCGGTGTGTTAAACGGCTCAGGCGCGAGTCTCCACCATGTTACGTAGGGTATTTACCAACAAGGAATTCAGCAGGAGAATTTCTGCCCTCATTCAGAGAAATGAGAAATGTTTGGTGGATTGTGAGTGGCGAGAACCATGCTGGCGCCAGAAAAAGTTGAGCTCTTCACTAGTTTATGAACATTTCAAGCAAAGCGTTGTCAAGAGGAGGCACCGACTCTGGTTTTACGAGTTAAAGGAGCAGACATTGAAATGGGTTTAGAATATTTATGGAAAATTTTGAATGGATGCAAGAAGGATTCAGGAGGGGATGAAAATGGGCTGGATGAAGCCTAAGGCAGGTAGACATCATCACACCGTGGTAGTTAGCCTGCTGTGGTGATGGCAACCCCCCCAGGAAGAACCTAAGAGACACCTGATAAGACTAGTACCACACAGTGACGTAGAAAGCGACATGCACTGCACAACACAGAGGAGGAATCTTAGTTTGGTGAGGTTTAAGTAGGGTGGCAGTGGTGATTACGGAGAGTGAGGACAGGTGTGGAGGCTGATTAGCAATGAGTTGCAGCTGATGATGTTGAGGAGCTGCGGTCACGTGAACTAGTTAAAACGTTGCAACAGGCGTGGAAGCTGATTGGCAGTTAGTAGCAGTTGGTGTTTGTTGAGTTAGTAAGTAGCTGCGTTGAGGGCAACTAGTCAAATTGTTGCATTCAAGTCTGGTCCTTTCTCCTGACTTTATGTTAATTCTTAACCCCATCAAAACTCACCGTTACGGGAAATGGGATGCAATAAGACGGGAGATTTGTTTTGAATGCAGCCTAGTACTGTTGTAATTCACCTAGTTTTCACATGGGGGAGACATTCTTTGAGTAGGAGCAAGCAACTGCAGGCCCTAATTCATGCACCCAGTACACCCACACCCACAGAGATGGGCAAAAGATACATTTTGATGTGTCTTGTTACAAATACAAGATACTCTAAAGACCAATGTATCAAACTAAAATACAGGTATTTTGTATTTTCTAAATACATTTGCAAGGACTACAACAACATTCTCAGTAATGGTAACAAAAAACATTCCACTTGCTATGACTGTGATATGTGGTTGTTTATCTACTTTAGTTGAATGCAGTATGCACTGACTGTAAGTCGCTCTGGATAAGAGTGTCTGCTAAATGACCAAGCATGCTTTGCAAGTGTTCATATTTACATTTTGGTCATTTAGCAGACTTATCACACCATAGTGTCATCAGACTTCTGATACTAATGCAGGGTGAAAGGGGGTCACTGTTATAAAAAATGATATAGAATAAGTATTTTGTATTTCAAAAATATAAATTATAGGTCTTGAAAGTATCTTGTTACAAAATATGTGGATTGTACTTCAGGCCAATGACATACATATGACAAAATACTCAAAAGTAATTGAAATACGTATTTTCCTCTCACTAACAAAAATACTGCCAATCTCTGCACAACACACACACACACACACACACACACACACACACACACACACACACACACACACACACACACACACACACACACACACACACACACACACACACACACCACACACACACACACACACACACACACACACCCCGTGTATGCCTTGTCTGTGGTAGGATGAAGATCTGTGCCCATTTCGCCAGGCTACACATTCCTCTCAGGCTGGCGCATTGCCTTGGCAACAGCCTGAATGTGCGTGTGGAGCTGGGTGGGGCTGGGGTTGCCTAAGACTGCAGGTCAGACAGACAGACATACAGAGAGGCAGGCACGCGCGCACACACGCACACACACACACACACACACACACACACACACACACACACACACACACACACACACACACACACACACACACACACACACACACACACACACACACACACACACACACACACACACACACACACACACAGTTCTCCAAACTGCTCTTGATCTTCCTCATATTATACACATACACTACAAGTACAAGCATGTGCCTTTAAAGATGTGTATAGTCAGCTGTGTATTTACTTGCCTGTTGCCTGCTCTAACCCTTGTGAATGGCTGGCTGTGATTGATTGACAGGTCAGCCCAAGGCCCAGCTATTGGAGCAGTCTCTGGCTGCAGACTCTACTTCTGTCACCCTGGAGAGGCTACTGCCCGACACAGAGTACGTCCTCACCCTCTACCCGCTGTTCCCCCGAAACTCTGCCTCCCCCGCCACCCTCACCTCCCGGACATGTAAGTACACCACACCCTCTTTCCCATTACCCTCAGTCAGTACTGCATGATGCATCATATCATCTTCTGTTTAACATTAACTTCACATTATTGGTGTATTTGTAGTTGTTATGGATCCCTATTCTTTCTGGGGTCCAGCAAAAGTAAGGCAGTTTATACCATTTTTAAAACATTACAATACATTCACAACACACTGTGTGCCCTCAGGCCCCTACTCCACCACTACCACATATCTACAGTACTAAATCCATGTGTATGTATAGTGCGTATGTTATCATGTGTGTGTGTGTGTCTGTGCCAATGTTTGTGTTGCTTCACAGTCCCCGCTGTTCCATAAGGTGTTCTTTAAATCTTAATTTGTAAATATAATTTTACGGCTCGCGTCAGTTACTTGACGTGGAATAACGTTCCATGTATTCATGGCTCTATGTAGTACTGTGCACCTCGCATAGTCTGTTCTGGACTTGGGGACTGTGAAGAGACCTCTTGTGGCATGTCTTGTGGGGTATGCATGGGTGTCCGAGCTGTGTGCCAGTAGTTTAGACAGACAGCTTGGTGCATTCAACATGTCAATACCTCTCATAAATAAAAGTAGTGATGAAGTCAGTCTCTCCTCCACTGTGAGCCAGGAGAGATTGACATGCATATTATTAATATTAGCTCTCTGTGTACATCCAAGGGCCAGCCGTGCTGCCCTGTTCTGAGCCAATTGCAATTTTCCTAAGTCCTGTTTGTGGCACCTGACCACAAGACTGAACAGTAGTCAAGGTGCGACAAAACTAGGGCCTGTAGGACCTGCCTTGTTGATAGTGTTGTTAAGAAGGCAGAGCATCGCTTTATTATAAACAGACTTCTCCCCATCTTAGCTACTGTTGTATCAATCATTTTTGACCATGACAGTTTACAATCTATGGTTACTCCAAGCAGTTAAGTCATTTCAACTTTCTCAGTTTCCACATTATAGATTTAGTTGAGGTTTAGGGTTTAGTGAGTGTTTTGTTCCAAATACAATGCTTTTAGTTTTAGAAATATATAGGGCTAACTTATTCCTTGCCACCCACTCTGAAACTAACAGCAGCTCTTTGTTGAGTGTTGCAGTCATTTCAGTCGCTGTGGTAGCTGATGTGTATAGTGTTGAGTCATCCGCATACTTAGACACACTAGCTTTATTTAAAGTCAGTGTCATGTCATTAGTAAACATTGAAAAAAACAAGTGGCCTAAACAGCTACCCTGGGGAATTCCTGATTCTAACTCGATTATATTTGAGAGGTTTCCATTAAAGAACACCCTCTGTGTTCTGTTAGACAGGTAACTCTTTATCCACATAATAGCAGGGGGTGTAAAGCTATAACACATATGTTTTTCCAGCAGCAGACTATGATCGATAATCAAAAGCTGCACTGTCTAACAAGACAGTCCCCATAATCATTTTATGATCAATTTCTCTCAGCCAATCATCAGTCATTTGTGTGTGCTGTGTGCTGTGCTTGTTGAGTGTCCTTCCATATAAGCATGCTGAAATTCTGTTGTCAATTTGTTTCCTGTGAAATAGCATTGTATCTGGTCAAACACAGTTTGAGCCATTGTTGTGAGCCATTGTTTGTGAATGGAAGAGGAGAACAGAAGTTCTACAGTTATCATGTTCCTGAGCCTGACCTCACAGCAAGCACAGTGCCTTGTGGCAGTCATGTGAAGGCTACATTAAGAGGAAATCATTTGGAACTGTTTTTGGATGGATGGATTTCATGCCATGTAAACCATACCGATTGGCCTCGTGGCCTCATGACTTTATTTGAACCATAGGTGGAAAGGTAACAGTGATCAGAAAGGTTGTCATCGTCAGATAGGGAGCTTTGCACGTCTTTCTCTGACACTATTCTTTCAAATTGTTAGAAAGTCATACTTCCATCTGGTGGTGACTATTTGCGCTGCAGTAAACATAAAAAGTCTGAAGCTCTCATATATTGTTCTTCTGTGCCCCTATTTCAGTATGTGCACTGTGTTTACAACTATTTTTGTGTGTGTTTGCGTGTGCGTGTTATGTCTGTCTTGCAGTGCGTCTAGAAGCGGCCCAGCAGCTGTCAGTGGATACTGTGTCAGAGCGTAGTGTCCGGGTGTTGTGGAGAGGAGTGGGTGGAGCCAGGGCCTACAGACTGGTCTGGGGACCATTCACCGGTAAGGAGAGAGACAGTGACATTTGACAGCAGATTATGTGCCAGTATACCCATGCACCAATCAATATAGACTTACCTTATTAACATGTATATTTACACAGAGAGGTTGTTCTTCAGAAATGTATAGTGACACAGAATGGAATTTATGAGAGAATCAGCAAGGCTGTTAATACTTTGAATAGTGAGCAGTCAGTGACACAATTTATATGTGCACAACAACTGTCCTTTTCTTTCACCCCTCCATACCTTCCTCTATCTTCTCTCCTCTGCTCTCCTCTCCTCTCCCCCACCCATCTCTCATCTCTCCCTCTCTCCTCTCCCCCATATCTCCTCTCTCCCCATCTCTCCTCTCCGCCCTCTCTCCTCTCCCCACACCACTCTCCCCTCTCTCCTGCTCCCCACCCATCTCTCATCTCTCCCTCTCTCCTGTCCCCCATCTCTCCTCTCTCCCCATCTCTCCTCTCCGCCCTCTCTCCTCTCCCCACACACCTCTCTCCTCTCCCCCGTCTCTCCTCTCTCCCCCTCTCCCCTCCCCCACCCCTCTCCCCTCTCTCCTTCTCCCCACCCCTCTCTCCTCTCTCCCCCTCTCTCCTCTCCCCCACCCACCCACCCACCCATCTCTCCTCTCACCCCACCCCCTCTCCTCTCCCCACTCCCCTCTCTCCTTCCCCCCACCCCTCTCTCCTCTCCTTTCCCCCCACCCTCCTCTCCTCCCACCCACCTCTCCTGTCTCCTCTCCCTCCATCACTCTCTCCTCTCCCCCTGCCTCTGTGTCTCTCCCAGGTCGTGATGTGGAATCTGTGGAGGTGGCTGGTGACAGTGAGACTCACACCCTGTTGAACCTGCAGCCAGACACTGAGTACATTGTCACTGTCATCGCTCTCTACGAAGGCAACACAGAGGGTCCTGGTGCTACCACCAGGTTCAAGATAGGTATAGAGCTACACACACACCCATGTATGCATGGCAGACACGCATACACACACACACAACACGCATACACAACACACACACACAATTCAGTAACTTCCTAAGCACTTTACAAAGTTAAGCAAATTTGGAGAGATCCCTGAAACACAAACAGATTTCCCTCTCCTCCTCTCTCGCTCTCATTCTATTTTCCTCTCGTTCTATTTTCCTCTCGTTCTATTTTCCTCTGTCTTTGTCCCATTAACTTCCACTTGTGGTTCATTTTAGCCAATGAAAGAATGCCTTTATGAAAGACTATTTCTGCTGCGTCCAACAGACCATAGTGTAAAGGAGGATAATAGAGGCAGTAGAAAATAGAGGAAATAGAGGAAGAGAGATAATGATATTATTCTGCTTACTAAATATGTACAGTTGATCCTTTTTTGGAAGTTAAATCTGTTGCACACATGCATACTGTGCAGAAAACACACACACAAACACACACACATACAGCTTCCTGTGTATGACACATTTTTGAGGGATGTCTTCACTTAACAGGGATTTGTGTTGTTTGAGTTAAAGCTGAGTCATCATCATGTTTATTGGTCTGGATTATAATCAGAGAGGGGGTAGCGTACTGTAGTTATTTAATACAGAATGCCTCCTAATGCTCCTCTCTGGGATCTTTGATCTCAAATGAAAGGGGAAACACACAATGTTTGTGTAGCTAAGAGTTGTTCTAAATAAGTGTACCGGCAGTCCAACTAAGATGCATTATGAATTGAAATCCCCTCTAATAGCTGATTATAAACTGGGTGGTTCGAGCCCTGAATGCTGATTGGCTGAAAGCCGTGGTATATCAGCTATAGCACGGGTATTACGAAACATTTATTTTTACTGTTCTAAATACGTTGGTAACCAGTTTATAATAGCAAGGCACCTTGGGCGTTTGCAGTAAGAACAGCCCTTAGCTGTGGTATATTGGCCATAATAAAACGGAGCACAGATATTGGCCATATACCACACCCCCTTGTGCCTTATTGCTTAAATATCCCCTTGTTGGTTCCGTTTTTCTGTGCTCCGTTTTATTTACTTATCAAATAAGGAACACTCAAAATGTGCACTTATAAATCATAACAATTTTAATCAAAATACAGCTGTAGACAGAAGTCAAAGATCAAACATCACACATACAACTGATGTCTCTCCTGAGTTCTGCCCCATAGGAAAAGTCCCAAGTTATTTTATTAAGCCCGAAGTCCAGCCCTAGTGATGTTACTGCATTCGTCATTACCTGCTACTCATCCGACCAAGCCCATGCATACGCAGCTATACAAACTTACAAGAGAGAAACAATAGTTCCAGTGTTTTCTAAAGCCTCAGCAGTAAATGTCCACTCCCCCAAGTTGATTTATAGAAGTATGTCTGACTAGCCTCTTATCTATTTTACTCCCTGCAGGGCTCTATGTTTATCTTTGAAGTGCTTTCTCACAGACCCCATGCAATAATTAACACATTTCTCAGACCATTTCTTTATAATATGCAGAGACTTAGTAAAGACTGTGGAACAATTAAAAAAAACGTCAAATGAATATATACTGTATATTGTTAATCAGTAGTCTAGGACCCTATAAATGTGGAGGAGGAGGGGTTCCATAGCCCCCCCCCCCCTTCTATTAATACAACATAAGCATAGTCAATTATTATATTACATCAAACATTTGGTGCAGCCCCTATCATGACCCCAATTTGATCCCATCACCCTGAATGGGTTTGAGGTTCTGGCATACCATGATATATCAGTTGATAAGACCCATGGTTGGGTTGTGTCTCTGTTCCCCCCATGCAGAGCGTCTGGAGCAGCAGGTGCTGAGGGCAGCCACCACCGGGCCCTCCTCCATCCGCCTCACCTGGAACTACATCCAGTCTGCCAGGGGATACCGCCTGGAGTGGAGGCAGGGGGAAGGTCAGACACACACACACACACACACACACACACACACACACACACACACACACACACACACACACACACACACACACACACACACACACTTTCGAACCTCTCAACATTGAGTACACCGATCCACGCACACAAACATAGATGTACCCTCGCTGACTGACTGTCAACGTCAAACTGCCTTACTGTAGTCTCTCTCTCCTCAGGTGGCAGAATGCAGAGTCAGTCATTCTCCAGGAACACCACTATTTATGATCTGTCAGGGCTGCAGCCCAGCACTGAGTATGTCATCACCTTGTTCACCCTGTATGAGGGACGAGAAGAGGCCACCCCCGTCTCCACCTCTCCCACAGGTCAGAGATAGGGGCAGGCGTGACCCGCTTTGTTTTAGCCCCTTTGTGTTTTATATTTACTTCTATATTTCACTTATTATTTGTATCTTATTTGTTTCACCATTTTACTGACTTCCCCCCCTCATGTGTACAGTGGAACAGCCGGTGGGGAGGGTGTCCAACCTGCGAGTGGTAGAGTACCTGGGCAGCACTGTGCGACTGGGATGGACAGGGGTAGCCGGGGCAACGCAGTACCGTATCCTCATGGTCAACACTGAAGGTAAGGGCACATCTCAAATGACGCTCTATTCTCTCTCTATATAGTGCACTACTTTAGACCAGATCTCACATATGTTTTAACACTCTGTACTTACAGCGCAAACAGAGGAAACCCGCAGTATCCCTGGAAGCCAGACGACCCTTGACCTTAGGGGTCTGACAGAGGGCGTGTCTTATGGGGTCAGCGTGACAGCTGTGGTGGGAGACAGCGAGGGGGACCCAGTCACTGTCTACATCAAATCAGGTGAGACACACACACACACACACACGCTGATTGTATGCTAGTGCATGCTCCAGCCTGTGAGAGAGAGGATGTGGATGGATTGAATGCGTGCAGATCTTGGCTAAGGGCTGCAGGGTTTTGCCAGTTTGGTAAACAGTGCTTTGCTGTGGCTGTGTGATGAATGGCTGCCAGCTGATTGTCAATGTGAATAGGTTTTGAATAGTGATACTGAGGGGAGGTGAGCTGAGGCAAGCACAGACAGAGATAAAAGAAGAGGGCTGTTTTTAGTAGGCAAAATGTTTTGAAATGGGAAATGTAAGTTTGATATTGTGCATGGGAATCAGTTTGGTGGTGCACTGAACCGCAATGTTCTTATCGATGTGTGATTTCAGAACAAGCATTGGAGAGAGTGACAAACCTGCGTGTGACAAACACCAATGGTCGGCGACTCCGAATCGCCTGGACAGGGGTTTCCGGGGCGACAGGGTACAGGGTCACTTGGAGACAAGGCAACAGTAAGTGTCAGCTGAATTATGCTTGGAATGATTTTGTGATAAACTAGTCCTCAGAAATACAATGTTGTGATAACATATTATAGCAGCAGTCCCTATTTTATATGTATGTGTTACTTTCTCTCACCTTGTCTTTTATATAGAGCAGTGTCCCAGTGTGTGTCTTTAACATTGTGTATCTCTCCTAGATGCGGAGCAGTCCCGTGTTCTGGGGCCAGAGGCCTCGTCCTACACGGTGGAGGGGCTGCAGCCAGACACAGCTGTGGTCCTGGGCGTGGCGGCTGTGATTGGTCAACGTATCGGGGAGGTGGTCACCCTCTCGGCCAGGACCAATGGCAACAACGGCTCAAGCACGGTTAGCGGCCTGCGTATCATTGATGTCACCTCTCAGAGGATACGCATCACATGGTCACCAGTCTCCAGGGCAACTGGCTACAAGATTACCTGGCGCAGTGGAAATGGTAGGCGTGGTTAGGATAAGTGAGATGGGTGTTATCTGACGTATAAATGACATTCCTAAGGATCCTTATCTTAGGTCTCAAAGCACATTAAGGCTCAAAGAACACATTGTATTGGGATTGTCTAGTAGTTGCTGTATTCTAGTAATACAGTAATAGCAATCCCCAGTAGCGTTCACCTCGTTGCCTGACTCATAGAGAATGATAGAGGCCTCTAGTGGCCAAAAGGCTGTTTTAGCATGGCCAGAGCCATTGAGGGCTTACACCATTTTAATGTAGTCAACTGTGTGTGACTTACAACTTTATTGGCTGATATCCCTGTTGGAGTCATGTTCAAGCAGGTCATCAGGAGGGATCAGCCAATTGTAAAGAAAAACATTTACTACTTCAAAATGGAGATTGCCTCAATGGCGCTACCTGTGCACACCCAGACCGCATAATTGGAACTAAACTCAGCAAAAAAAGAAACGTCCCTTTTTCAGGACCCTGTATTTTAAAGATAATTCGTAAAAATCCAAATAACTTCACAGATCTTCATTGTAAAGGGTTTAAACACTGTTTCCCATGCTTGTTCAATGAACCATAAACAATTAATGAACATGCACCTGTGGGACAGTCGTTAAGACACTAACAGCTTACAGACGGTAGGCAATTAAGGTCACAGTTATGAAAACTTAGGACACTAAAGAGGCCTTTCTACTGACTCTGAAAAACACCAAAAGAAAGATTCCCAGGGTCCCTGCTCATCTGCGGGAACGTGCCTTAGGCATGCTGCAAGGAGGCATGAGGACTGCAGATGTGGCCAGAGTAATAAATTGCAATGTCCGTACTGTGAGATGCCTAAGACAGCGCTAGAGGGAGACAGGATGGACAGCTGATCGTCCTCGCAGTGGCAGACCACGTGTAACAACACCTGCACAGGATTGGTACATCCGAACATCACACCTCCGGGACAGGTACAGGATGGCATCAACAACTGCTCGAGTTACACCAGGAACGCACAATCCCTCCATCAGTGCTCAGACTGTCCGCAATAGGCTGAGAGAGGCTGGACTGAGGGCTTGTAGGCCTGTTGTAAGGCAGGTCCTCACCAGACATCACCAGCAACAACGTCACCTATGGGCACAAACCCACCATCGCTGGACCAGACAGGACTGGCAAAAAGTGCTCTTCACTGACGAGTCACGGTTTTGTCTCACCAGGGGTGATGGTCGGATTGGCGTTTATCGTCGAAGGAAGGAGCGTTACACCGAGGCCTATACTCTGGAGCGAGATCGATTTGGAGGTAGAGGGTCCGTCATGGTTTGGGGCGGTGTGTCACAGTATCATCGGACCGAGCTTGTTGTCATTGCAGGCAATCTCAACGCTGTGCGTTACAGGGAAGACATCCTCCTCCCTCATGTGGTACCCTTCATGCAGGCTCATCCTGACATGAACCTCCAGCATGACAATGCCACCAGCCATACTGCTCATTCTGTGCGTGATTTCCTGGAAGACAGGAATGTCAGTGTTCTGCCATGGCCAGTGAAGAGCCCGGATCTCAATCCCACTGAGCACTTCTGGGACGTTGGATTGGAGGGTGAGGGCTAGGGCCATTCTCCTCAGAAATGTCTGGGAACTTGCAGGTGCCTTGGTAGAAGAATGGGGTAACATCTCACAGGAAGAACTGGCAAATCTGGTGCAGTCCATGAGGAGGAGATGCACTGCAGTAATTAATGCATCTGTTGGCCACACCAGATACTGACTGTTACTTTTGACCCCCCCATCCACCACCATTTGTTCAGGGACACATTATTCAATTTCTGTTAGTCACATGTCTGTGGAACTTGTTCAGGTTGTCTCAGTTATTGAATGTTGTTAAGTTCATACAAATATTTACACATGTAAAGTTTGCTGAAAATAAACGCAGTTGACAGTGAGAGGACATTTCTTTTTTTTTTTTTTGCTGAGGGATGCTTTCTCTATCATTCTTTATGGCCTGACCCCATCTGTCTACAGGAGTGGAGTCCTCCCGCACGGTGGCCGCTGATGTCACTTCCTTCACCATCGACAGCCTTCAGGAAGACTCCTCCTACCGGGTCTCAGTCTCCTCACTGATTGGGTCTCGGGAAGGATACCCCACCTCCCTGAACACCAGAACAGGTACTCTATCACTCCATTACCAAATTGACCCCTAACCCCTTCTCTTCTTGATAACCCATAGTAGATTTGAATGAGTTGGTTAACTGTCAACAATATGGTAACAGCTTCACTTAGCCCTCACTTAGTAAATCATTTTTTAAAATTTAATTCATTAAATGAGTGCTATCCTATAGAACAATGCTTGTAAATTGGTGACTGATCTCTCCCACTTCTCTGTCCTCAAGAGTCAGACCAGTTGGTGGTGGGAACAGTGACTTCACTCAAAGCCCAAGAGTCCCGCGGTGAGGTCGTCAGAGTAACATGGGTGGGCGTGCAGGGAGCGACAGCCTATCGTGTGGCTTGGAAGCGAATTGACGGTGAGAGATTTGATTTGCTTTACTCTTTTGAAATGTGAATGATATTCCCATGATGTTTCATTATTAAATAGTGTACTATCCATAGCTCATTATAATATAGGAATTACCTCTATTCACACCAGCCACACTTAACATAAATATATATATATATACACACACACACAGAAAATTGGCCAGTGTTACCTCGTGTTGAGTTTTCGGTGTAATATTTCTAGTGTTGATTCAGATGTTAAATTAACACTCATTGTTGTAAAATAACCCCGCTGTTGGTGTTAATAACCAGTGTTAAACCAAAACCACACCCATCATTATCATATTTACCAGCATCCTCTAATGCAGGTGGATTTTTAGAATTGCTGTTTTCAATTTCTATGTTTTTGTATGTGCATTGATTGACTAATTCACCTTGTGTTACTCAAATATAAATAGTATACATTTTTCTGTTACTTAGACGTTGCATCCGTTACTGAAAGGTTGTTCTAGTTAACCCATAAGAGTCTAAGGCTTTATGACATATGCTTTGTATTGTGTTAAATAATTACATTTTAATGATGACATATTCACTTAGGATCTCACTAGGATTGCCTGAAAATGGATGGATATATGAAAATGGATGGATATATGTCTTTGTCACTAACAAATACAGTCGTAGGTGGTAATTTTACACTTCACTCGAAAGGCAAAGCACTCTGGGAAATATGTAAATAAGGCTTGAACCTAAGCACTTTGTTAATTTAACACTCCGTATAGACACTGGACCAGTGTTAAATGTCACACTGTCACTGTTGATTTAACAGTGGAGAATTTGCTGTGTATTAATAAAACATGGCAGCCAACATGGCAGACCACTCACCACCACCCCTTCTGTCTTGGTATAGGTGGGGAGGAGAGGAGCCAGCTGGTAGGTGGTGACCTCACAGCGGTGGACCTGGAGCAGCTGGACCCAGGGGCTCAGTATGAGGTGCAGGTCATGGCCCTGGTTCAGAACAGAGAGGGATCCCCCGTCTCTGTCAGAGTCACAACACGTGAGTTACACTACAGTCTTAAAGAAGAGAGACTGTGCAGTTACATTGTACCTCTGTTTGATTAGAATGGATATGAAAACATTGGAAGGTACAACTTTACAGAATTACTATGTAGCAAGGTTGGGGTAAATTACAGTCAAATCAGAAAGTAAACTAAATTCCTATTCCAAATGGTCCTCATTGAAAAGCACTGAAGATAATTGGAATGTCAGTGTACTTCCTGAATTCACTGGAAAGCGTACTGCTCTGTACTGTATTCCCTCTTTCAATTTTCTCAGTATTTCCTTGCTCATTGTGCATTTTCTCTCTGTGTGTGTGTGTGTGTGTGTGTGTGTGTGTAGCTGGGGAACCTGTTGCTGTGGACCGTGTGGAGGGGGTCAGGGTGCTGGAGGCTACCCCAAGGGTGCTGCGTCTGGTCTGGAGAGGAATGGCTGGGGTCACAGGGTACCGCATCTACTGGAGATCAGCCCTGGGTAAACACACACACACACACACACACACACACACACACACACACACACACACACACACACACACACACACACACACACACACACACACACACACACACACACACACACACACACACACACACACACACACACACACACACACACACACACACACACACACACACACACACACAAACAGATACGTAGATAAAATGCTCATCCAAACAAATATTTGCCATTTAATATTTATTTACGTTTTCTAATATTCTCTACTGGTTCCATGCAGGTGAGGCTGAATCGAGCCGTCTGATACGTCGAGATGCGACCTCGTTTGACCTGGATGGTCTGCGGCCTGGGGTGAGCTACACAGTAAGGCTGGCTGCCATCTTCAGGGACAGAGAGAGTCAAGCTGTCACTATCACAGCCTCCACAGGTACACTTCTCTGCCCACACCATCTCCTCTCCTTTCATTCACTATAGTTATGGACTGGAGTTTTCCTGGCCATGTGACCAGACTAAGATCAAACCTTATAAAAGCCTAAGGTTTTTGTGGTTATGGTTATAGGTTCTAACTGTTGTATAGTCACAACCTCTTAATGTTCTCTATCACACGATTACTGAAGTCACTCACATACGGTTGTCTCTCTCTCTTAACTGATCACTCACTCCTCCTCTCCTCCCTTTAGCTCCCCTACAGCCTGTAACAGGTCTGCGTGTGGCAGAGGTTACCCAGAATTCTGTGTTGTTAGGCTGGGTTCCACTGACTGGTGCCACAGGATATATCCTGCGCTGGAAAGAGGAGAGAGGTGAAACAAAAACACTGCATAATGGGGTCACATTTGGTAGTTTATTGACTATGTTCCACAATGAAAGGTTGATCGCTAATCGTTGTTTGTGTGTGATTGTGTGTGTATGTACTTGTACGTACTTGTCTGTGTGGGTGCCTGTGTGTGTTTGGTCTCTAACCAGATACTGGTCCGGGTCAATCCACCACGCTGCCTGGGTCATCCAGCTCCTACAGGGTGACAGGGCTACGTCTGGGCCTGAGATACCGCTTCACCCTGCAGCCCAACTTCCAGAGGGAGGTGGGCCCTGAGACCTCAGTGGACGAACGCACTGGTAAGACTGATATCACTCCTTTTTAACCAGTCACTCCATTCCATCCCTTGTCCTTAGTCCTCATACTGGCTCATTATGTTCCAACCCCTCCTCTCTCACTGTGTCTCTGTCTTCAGTGTGTGTGGGTGGTCGTCTCGACGTGGTATTCCTGGTTCCAGCTTCCAGGGACCGGGCCAGCCTGGCTGATTCTCTGCTCTCCCTCCTGACCAGCGCTGCTGGCTCCCTCACCACCATTGGAGAACGGGACTCACAGGTACTGTACACATACAGACGTCTGTGATATGTGTGTGTTGGCTGCTAGTTTTCTTCTGTGTGATTCTGTGGCATGTTCTTTCTGTATCCTCCAGCTGGGGATTGTAGTGTACGGCGCCCGACCCAAGGTCTGGTTCCTGCTAAATCGCCATAGCAACAGTGAGACGCTGCTTCAGGAGATCCTGTCCACGCCTTTTGAGGATGGCCCAGGGAATGCTATAGGTGTGTGTGTTTTGTACGTACTTGTGTGTGTGTGTGAGTTTGTGTGAGTGTGGATGCCTGTGCATGTGTATATGTAACATTGAGAGGTATAGAGATCCTTACTTCAAATAACCCATTTTTGCATGGACATTGCCATTGAGGGCTTCTGCCATTTTAGTGTTAACTTGGTGGGGATTTCTATAGGTTGGGAGCGATCAGCCAATGCTCAGAGCATTGCCTTCTTCAAATTGGTTTGCCTAGTTTGTAAATGGTTTTAAGCTATATCACCGCCATCTCTGGCCACAATAAATGAATGACACATAACATTTGGTTCAAGACTCCAGCACTGCAGGTGGCAGTAAATCACCAATATTAGCTATACACTTTTTTCAAACATCAAAAGAAGAAGAAAACGTACTACTTTAAAATAGAGATAACCTCAGTGCCGATTCCAATGCTGTCACAGATACCATAATGGCACAGATACAAAGTTGAGATCTCTATACATCTCTATGGTGATATTTAAATGTATATCTCCCCCTGCAGGCCAGGCAATGACTTTCACCAGACAGTTCCTTCTCAGCCCCACAGCTGGTCGTAGACCCAGAGTCCCTGGTGCGGTGGTGATCATTGCAGATGAAAAATCCTCCGACAACATCACTGTCCCAGCCAGTGTTGTCAAAGCATCAGGTAGCCTCACACAGACTGTATTGAGAGCGTTAAACACACAAGCACATATACAGCAACTGCACATCTCTACTAATGGAATTTTCTACAGTAAATTTTAACCTACAGTCCCTTGTCACACACTGTTTTAAAACTAACATTTTGAAAAATAAATAGAAACATGCCCAATATTTTGTGTGTGTGTGTGTGTGTATCAGGAGTGACGGTGCTGGCGGTGGGTATAGGTAGGGCGGACTCTGAGGAGCTGCGCCAGGCAGTGACAGATGGCAGCACCCAGAACCTTCTATATGCCCGTGATGCCACCCAGCTGGGCACCCTGCACGCCGACCTGGCTGACCTGCTGTGTGGCGTCGCCAGGATACCAGAGGGAGTGGTGAGATAAGAGGGGAAAAGTTGGTGGGGAGGGGAGGTGAGAGAGAGAGATTAGAAGTCAGACCATGCTGTAGATCCCATGATTTTGCTGTCAATGTAACCTCTCCCGGTCAGTCAGTGAATCATTTCCAGGGACTCAGTGACAACAATATGGTGGAGTGCTCTGTGTCTCAGTGTGTATGTTGCTGTTTTCTATATCAGGGGCCAGTGACAGAGCAGTGTACCGTACAGTGTCCTCGGGTGAGTTACTGTACTTTACCTCATCCATCCACACACACACATAGCCATCATTACACTCTCACCATACCTTTCAACTTCTGTGTGCTCTCTTTTTCATCCCTCTTTGCCCTGCTATCTCTCATATCTGTCCATTTTACTCTCTAGGGTGACCGGGGGGAGCGAGGAGGAAAGGTAACAATTTAATTGTTTTAATATCATTTTCTGTTACTGTATGTTGTCTTGGAAGCTCTATGGTCAGTAGTTGTGTCAGATGTCCTGATCAGTTACTCTGTTACAGGGAGAGAGTGGAAGAGACGGTGCTGACGGACGCAAAGGAGAGCCTGTGGGTCTTTCACCACTGATTACTGATCTAATACTGATAGCTCAAACATTAGCATCCACGTATCATCCACTGAGATTGTGTGTGTGTGTGATTTCCAGGGTCGTGATGGTTTGCCTGGCAGGGAGGGCCCCAGAGGGCCTGAGGGGCGACAGGGTCAGCCTGGCCGAAGTGAGGACCCCTCAGTGGGGGTCAGAGGGGAGAAGGGGGAGAGGGTGAGTACACATTAACACTTATACTCAACACTTGTACTGTTGTAGTGTACTGCTGTAGTGATGTAGTGAACAGATGTAGGATCTTAATTTGATCACTCTTATTGCTAAGAATGTTGCTGAGAATACGCAAACTTGTAGTGTATCTGAGGTTTAAAAAGCCTTCTAAAGTTTGTAATTTCCACTTTAAAATGTCAGATTTGATTTACCCCAACTAAAAATGTATCAACCTCTTCAAACATTTATGTTCATTATAATCCACATTTCCTGTAGGATTATTTTCCTGCTGTAGGATTATTTTCCTGCTGTAGCAAACTGGCTCAAATTAAGATCCTACATCTGTACTGCTGTATTTACTGTTGTTTATTCTCCAGGGTTTTCCTGGTCTGGATGGGAATCCAGGGTTGCCAGGGCGACCAGGGACCCCAGGCCCTGGAGGTGTCCCGGTGA
This sequence comes from Oncorhynchus keta, assembly GCF_023373465.1. Classification (NCBI taxonomy): domain Eukaryota; kingdom Metazoa; phylum Chordata; class Actinopteri; order Salmoniformes; family Salmonidae; genus Oncorhynchus; species Oncorhynchus keta. The sequence goes on along the minus strand of NC_068430.1, from coordinate 35,603,846 downwards.
GTAGTCAGGGGACACAGTTACTGCCAGGGGCAATCACAATGTGTAAATCAACTTGCCAATAACATAGGTTTTTTATCCTGATGTTCTAATACTGTAAGTAGTTGATGGTCAACCTGCTGTAAGTATGTAAGCCTTTTCTGAGTGGCCCATAGGGGCAGGCAGCTTGATGTACAAGTACATCCCCTGGAGAGGACACTAGGCTGTCACAGGGCCTTAGCCCCAATCCATCTCCTTAATGCTGAGTGCCAAGCAGAGAGGCATCTGGTCCCATTTTTGGAGTTATCAAACCCCCAACCTTTCAATCTCAGGGTGGCACTCTAACCACATTGCCACTGAATTGGTCCAACCTGCTGTAGATGTGGTTAAGAAAATATTGTTTTATGTTTTGCTATTTATGTTTTGCTATTTATGTTTTGCTCTTTTGTCTTTTTCAGGGTTCACAGGGGCTACCGGGTGTCAGAGGAGATCCTGTGAGTATTCCTCAGCAACGCCAATGGGATCTGTTTATACTGTATCTTGTCTTTATGTGTGTGTTGTTGTATTATGAAGTTTGATGTTTTCTCTGTGGCAGGGTGATCCTGGGGTTACAGGAACACCAGGGACAAAGGGTGACAGGGGCGACAGGGTGAGTACAGCACATCTCTTTATCCTCTGTGAACTATTGTAGGTAATCCCATCTGCTGTGTGTGTTGGATGTTCACAAAGCTGTTTCTCTGGTGTTGTTCAAGGGGGAGCCAGGGTCAGCTGTTTCAGGAGGAGGTCTGCCCGGGAGGAAAGGGGAACCAGGGATCCCAGGAATACCAGTGAGAGACACACACACACACACAGTCAGACACGTGTGATGGTAAGTCATATTCTCTTCAGTTTAAATAATTCTGAATGAGGATGAATGACGTTCTCTCTGTTACCTAGGGTACCCTAGGGCGTCCAGGGAATGACGGGGCCAAGGGCTTTGTGGGACCTGCAGGGACCCCTGGACAGGATGGTCGCCCAGGGATACCAGGCACCCCCGGCCTCTCCATTAAGGTCAGTTACCCTGGTCAGGTCTGGCCCTTGACACAGTAACTAGTAACAGAACACATGGGGGGGAGAAAGAGATGAGTACCAGCAGAGGGGTACCAGCAGCCTGTAACCTGTATAACCTGTAAGGGCCTTTCGTGGACTACAGGAAATGGAGGAGTGAGCACGCCCCCATCCACATCAATGGGGCTGCTGTAGTGGAGCGGGTCGAAAGCTTCAGGTTCCTCAGTGTTCACATCACTAAGGAATTAACATTTTATTTTTTTTCACCTTTATTTAACCAGGTAGGCTAGTTGAGAACAAGTTCTCATTTGCAACTGCGACCTGCCAAGATAAAGCATAGCAGTGTGAACAGACAACACAGAGTTACACATGGAGTAAACAATTAACAAGTCAATAACACAGTAGAAAAAAAGGGGAGTCTATATACATTGTGTGCAAAAGGCATGAGGAGGTAGGCGAATAATTACAATATTGCAGATTAACACTGGAGTGATAAATGATCAGATGATCATGTACAGGTAGAGATATTGGTGTGCAAAAGAGCAGAAAAGTAAATAAATAAAAACTGTGGGGATGAGATAGGTGAAAATGGGTGGGCTATTTACCAATAGATGATGTACAGCTGCAGCGATCGGTTAGCTGCTCAGATAGCTGATGTTTGAAGTTGGTGAGGGAGATAAAAGTCTCCAACTTCAGCGATTTTTGCAATTCGTTCCAGTCACAGGCAGCAGAGTACTGGAACGAAAGGCGGCCGAATGAGGTGTTGGCTTTAGGGATGATCAGTGAGATACACCTGCTGGAGCGCGTGCTACGGATGGGTGTTGCCATCGTGACCAGTGAACTGAGATAAGGCGGAGCATTACCTAGCATGGACTTGTAGATGACCTGGAGCCAGTGGGTCTGGCGACGAATATGTAGCGAGGGCCAGCCGACTAGAGCATACAAGTTGCAGTGGTGGGTAGTATAAGGTGCTTTAGTGACAAAACGGATGGCACTGTGATAAACTGCATCCAGTTTGCTGAGTAGAGTGTTGGAAGCGATTTAGTAGATGACATCGCCGAAGTCGAGGATCAGTAGGATAGTCAGTTTTACTAGGGTAAGCTTGGCAGCGTGAGTGAAGGAGGCTTTGTTGCGGAATAGAAAGCCGACTCTTGATTTGATTTTCGATTGGAGATGTTTGATATGGGTCTGGAAGGAGAGTTTGCAGTCTAGCCGGACACCTAGGTACTTATAGGTGTCCACATATTCAAGGTCGGAACCATCCAGTGTGGTGATGCTAGTCGGGCATGCGGGTGCAGGCAGCGATCGGTTGAAAAGCATGCATTTGGTTTTACTAGCGTTTAAGAGCAGTTGGAGGCCACGGAAGGAGTGTTGTATGGCATTGAAGCTCGTTTGGAGGTTAGATAGCACATGGTCCACACACACCCACACAATTGGGAAGAGGGCACGACAGCACCTCTTCCCCTTCAGGAGGCTGAAAAGATTTGGCATGGGGTGTCAGATCCTCAAAAAGTTCTACAGCTGCACCATTGAGAGCATCTTGACTGGCTGCATCACTGCTTAGTAAGTCATCTGCAAGGCACCCAACCGCAAGGCGCTACAGAGGGTGGTGAGTACGGCTCAGTACATCACTGGGTCCGAGCTCCCTGCCATCCAGGACGTCTATACCAGGTGGTGGAAGGCCCAAAAACATTTCTCTACCCACCCAACATTTCTCTCTGCTACCGCACGGCAAGCGGTACCAGTGCACCAAGTCTGGAATCAACAGGACCCTGAACAGTGGTTACCCCCAAGCCATATTAAGGCTGCTGAACAAGACCGCTAAATAGCTAAATACCCAGACTACCTGTATGGACCCTTTTTTGCTCTCTTGTACTGACACTGACACACACTGGACTCTACCCACACACTCACACATGTTTACACTGACAGCCCAACACACACACACTACATACGTTCACACACGCATAACATGTGCACACATGCATACTGATGCCAAACACTCATACACACACACCACATACGCTGCTGCTACTCTTTATTATCTATCCTCTTGCCTAGTCACTTTAACCCTACCTATATGTGGGGTGGTAGGTAGCCAAGTGGTTAGCGCGTTGGACTAGTAACTGGAAGGTTGCTAGATCGAATCTCTGAGCTGACAAGGTAAAAATCTGTTGTTCTGCCCCTGAACAAGGCAGTCAACCCACTGTTCCTAGGCTATTGTTGTAAATAAGAATTTGTTCTTAACTGACTTGCCTAGTTAAAAACTAAAAATATGTATGTAGTTACCACGCACCATGCACATTGACAGGTACTCCCTGTATATAGGCATGTTATTGTGTATAGATGGGTTGGTTGTTCAGCAACAAAACTGACGTTTGTGCAACTATGGGGCAAAACAAACTGGGTCAAGGGGTAGGCAACCCTGTTTCTGGAGTGCCTCTGGTACTGTAGGATGTTGTTCCAACTATGCACCACACATGAACAACTGAGCTAATTTATCAGTTCAGCGATTGCCTAAATTCAACACACCTGGTCTTCTAGGTCAGTTAAATCAAAAACATGAAGTACCTGCAGCACTCCAGGACCAGGGTTGCCTACCCCTGGCTTAGATGGTTGACAACAAGTAAACTATATTTTGTCTACAATGTTTTTTGAAAACATAAATACATTTGCACAATAAGCACTTGTTGTCTCTCAAATACATCACTACAGTTGTTGGTTAGCTCGCTCGTGAATTTTTGCCATTATAACATTGACATGAAATCAGTCAAAACACCTCAAAACAAGACATGGTATCAAGATCAAAATGAAACTAGATGGAACGAGTCACTTACGATTCCCCACATGGCAGTTTCTTGTCATTGTCAGTTGCTAGCTGGCCATCCAGAATCACAACACGTACAGACTTCTGCCCCATTAAAGCGCTTGCATCGGTTCCCTGATGTTGTCAGCTAATCCATCTATTTATTCCTCATGTCACATTTTTATTTTATTCTTTATCTTTAACTCTGCATTGTTGGATAAGGAGTCATAAGGAGGCATAATTAAGCATTGCACTGTTAGTGTACATCTGTTGTTTACAAAGCATGTGACAAATAACATTTGATTTGATTTGACATGGCCACATTGAGGTGAAAGAGTTGTTACTCGTTTCACAGGCACTAGTGATGCGGGGGTTGACTCATAACCCGCATTGCCCGCAGTTATATCTGCAAGGGGGATGGGTTTAGGGTCATTAAATATTGTGTTTTGTACTTGGGAACAGGAGTGGAGAAATATATATATTTTTTCTTCTGCATCTTGAGAACATGCAATGCTCAGTTAGATAGCATCTGTAGAGGTGCTGTCTTTATCATAAAAGCTGATAGTATTTCAACCACATAAAGTATGCCAAACTGAAATCTTATCAGAAACATGTTGGGTCGTTTTCACAACTTTCTTTTCCCTTACAACTGGTCAAACTGATGTAATTGGACATTTTGCGTAGGAAACCTTTCAGTTTTTTTTTGGTTGCTTTATTGTATTTTCTCCTAAGTTCCTAAACATCTTTGTTCTGCTAAAGATGACAGAGAAAATTGTACCGATGTCAACTAGATTGAAGCATTTATTGTATCGATATATTAAATTATTCTGTTGGGCAAGGGTTTATTTAGTCTTCTAGGGCAACGTAATGACAGAAGAGAAGCTACATGTATCTAATTATAGGGCCTCAGATTTCACTTGATCACATAAAGTCGGGCGGTTGCTGATATGGTATTAGCAATTGTGGGCGGGTGGGCGGTGAACAAACAGCTGACCTGCGCACCACTAACAGGCACCTTATCAGTTCAAGTTCAATTCAAGTTTCTCCCAAAAACATGCCCCCTTTTCAAAAGTTCTCAGATGGTTCTAACTTGGAATGGTTGAAGTGCTGTGAGGGATGTTCATATATCTTTTACTTCCTCATGTAAAATACATCTTTTACTTCCTCATGTAAAATATATCTTCACCCTAACAGTAACCCCCCAACAGTATGGTTGTGATATGATAGTGTGGGATTATATTTTAAATATCTAGGTTTTTTTCATTCTCAGCCTTTGAGTATATCTGTCACCATCCTCTTTATGTTTTCATCTTCCACCTGATCATGCCCTTCCATCAGTTTCCTTGACAACCAGCATCTTTAGACTTAGAGAGGCCTTGATGTTTTGTCATAGTGCAGTAGACTGGCATTGTGTGCGTGTTTCTGTGGGTGTGTGATGGCGCACATGTGCGTGTCTAGAATTCAAATGTATTCCTATACTGGGATGTAGAGTCTGCGAAACTACAAAGCTCAATCACTAATCATTTCTTTCTTTCTCTCTCTCTCTCTCTCTCTCTCTCTCTCTCTCTCTCTCTCTCTCTCTCTCTCTCTCTCTCTCTCTCTCTCTCTCTCTCTCTCTCTCTCTCTCTCTCTCTCTCTCTCTCTCTCTCTCTCTCTCTCTCTCTCTCTCTCTCTCTCTCTCTCTCTCTCTCTCTCTCTCTCTCTCTCTCTCTCTCTCTCTCTCTCTCTCTCTCTCTCTCTCTCTCTCTCTCTCTCTCTCTCTCTCTCTCTCTCTCTCTCTCTCTCTCTCTCTCTCTCCTTTTAGGGAGACAAGGGCAGCACCGGAGAGAGGGTGAGTCGTACAGGGCTATCCCTAGCTTGTCTTGTAGATTCATTGCATACATCTCTGGAGGAATGATGGGGCATAATAATTGTGACCTCTCTGTTATCTGTCTCTGTCTGTTTGTCCTGCTGACAGGGACCTCCAGGAGTGGGCAGTGGCTTGGCTGTGAAGGGGGAGAAGGGATCACTGGTAAGCTCGACGTGTGTGTATATGTGCCTACATTTGTATCCTGCAGATCTCTGGGGTGATAATTATACTGTACACATCTATGGTCTGATGTGTTACCATAACTGACTTATTTACCATATCTTGTTGTGTTCAGGGGTCTAATGGAAACCCAGGAGCTCAGGGTCTCAGAGGATCTACAGGACAACAAGGAGCCAAAGGAGACAAGGTTGGTACTGTGTGTGTGCCTGTGTGTGTGCGCCTGTGTGTGTACAGTATATGTATGTGTACTGAGTGTTTTTTATGTTTCAGGGGGAGAGTGCAGAGGGGTTGCCAGGACTGCCTGGGAAGGCAGGAGAGCCTGGTGATCGGGTAGGATACACATTTACATACAGTGCATTCGGGAAGTATTCAGACCCCTTGACTTTTTCCACATTTTGTTACCGGAAAGGTCCTTTCCCAAACTGTTGCCACAATGTTGGAAGCATAGACTCAACTAGAGTGTCACTGTATGCTGTAGCGTTAAGATTTCCCTTCACTGGAGCTAAGGGGCCTTGCCCAAACCCTGAAAATCAGAGCCAGACCATTATTCCGACTCCACCAAACTGTACAGTTGGCACTATGCAGGTAGCGTTCTCCTGGCATCCACCAAACCCAAACGGACTGCCAGATGGTGAAGTGTGATTCATCACTCCAGAGAACGCTTTTTAAGTGCTCCAGAGTCCAATGGCAGTGAGCCACTCCAGCCGACCCTTTGCATTTCACATGGTGATCTTAGTCTTGTGTGCAGCTGCTCGGTCATGGGAACACATTTCATGAAGCTCCCAACAAACATTTATTGTGCTGATGTTGCTTCCAGAGGCAGTTTGGAACTCGGTAGTGAGTGTTGCAACCGAGGACAGACGATTTTTACGCTCTACGTGCTTCAGCACTCGCCGGTCGCGTTCTGTGAGCTTGTGTGTCCTACCACTTCGCGGCTGAGACGTTGTTGCTTCTAGACGTTTCCACTTCACAATAACAGCACTTACAGTTGACTGAGGCAGCTCTAGCAGGGCAGACATTTGACGAACTGACGTGTTGGAAAGGTGGCATGCTATGACGGTGCCACGTTGAAAGTCACTGAGCTCTTTCTTCAGTAAGGCCATTCTGTGCTCGATTTTATACACCTGTCAGCAACGGGTGTGACTGAAATAGCCAAATCCACTAATTTGAAAGGGTGTCCACATACTTTTGTACAGTACATACATGCGTACATAAATATATTTTTACTGTAAAATGAAGGACATACTCAAGTCATGTACAACATATTCCAACACGTTTGTGTGTTTTAGGGTCCCCGTGGGCCTGCTGGGAGCATTGGACTCAAGGTTAGACAATGCAAAACATTGAATCAAATAGAATGTATATTTGGGTGGTTGGGTGGGTTTGGGTGGATGGATGACCCTGCTCTCTCTATCTTCTCAGGGGGACCGGGGCCAGCCAGGTGAACCTGGATCACAAGGTGACAGGGTGAGTATGGATACAGCCCCTCTAACCCAGTTAGACTGCTGCTGTTAAACTGGTTTGTCTGCTGTGGGTTGTAACTGACTGTGTTGTCTTTCCAGGGGGAGAGAGGACTTGCTGGCTTGGCAGCGGAGAGGGTGAGTACAGTACCATGCATTTGGTTATGCCTCTTTTCACTGTGACCTTGTTCATGACCATGACGCTAGATATTGTACAGCTACAGTATAGGAGTTTCACATTTGTTTTCCGTTTTCATGTGTTCACTAGTATTTATCCTTATCCTTGCTCGCTCACTTTTACTCCTACACTGAACCGAATCAAATTTGTATTTGCATGAAGGTCACAGGTATCGGAAATGAGGGTTGTCATGCTGTGTGTTGTTCTGACCACAGTGTGGCGCTGTGTGTTTCAGGGGGAGAGTGGACAGCCAGGCTCTACAGGGGCTCCTGGCCTGAGGGTGAGTAACCATGTCTTACTGTACCTCTACATGATTTGAGTCATCTTCACATCGTGACCCACCACTATTGATTGATGTTGTTCAGTTATAGGATTTGATGATGCATGCAGAGTCTTTAAATATTTGTGATATTTTATTACAATGCTTGAGTTTGTGAGTCATGTGTGTGTGTATGTGAGTAAGTGTGTGTTGACTTGCTCACAGGGTTTGCCTGGCACCAGTGGATTACCAGGAGAGAAGGTGAGGCTAATACAGTCTGACTGACTCTGGTCATTTAAATTGAATCTCCACAAAATAAACATGAGTGAACAATGTAATGTAATCAGAACAATGACGTCAACTAAACATAGATGAACATCAGATAAAAACACCCTAACCTGTCTGTCTCCAGGGCAGTGACGGCGCAAAAGGAGAACCTGGCCGGAGTGTAAGTCACCTCATACATGGTTTATTTTGATGCCTCATAATTAGATGGACCGATATGTTTTATTTTTATGGAAGTACTTCTCTACAGTAATTGAAAAGGCAGAGATCAGTATTGGTCAATGTAATGATATTTCCTCCTTTTGTATATTTCTACACATCCAGGGGCCAGGATTAGGTGGGAAGAAAGGTGAACAGGCAAGTTTCTCACTTTTACTTCCTCATACTTCCCATCTCCATATTAATGGTTGATATGTTGATGTACTGGACACAGTTACAACACTTTCTCCATAGACTCATTCTCTCTTCCCCCTCTCCTCTCTTTCCTCAGGGTGAACCGGGTCTGCCAGGTCCAGAGGGGCCCAGGGGCCAGAAGGGCGATCCAGCCCAGAAAGGTGAAAAAGTGAGTTGGTACCCACAGGTTACATGATGGTGCGCTGCATGAAACAGGCACTCCATGCCCTTCGGTGGTGTGTGTTTGTGCTCGGCATGTGTGTTTACAGGGGATTTAATGATGTTCTCTATGCAAGCGGGTATCAGTGTTTTATGCTGTTCATCTGTCTTTCTGTTACTCACTGTCTCTCATTCTCTAATTTCTCTCCTCTTTCATTCTTCCAGGGTTCCCCAGGTACTGGCTCTCCTGGCCAGGCTGGATCTAAAGGAGAGCAGGGGGATCGGGTGAGTTCAGAGGAAGCTGTGATAATTTATCAGTCTTTATCTAAGCTACAAATCTCCTTGATATACATTTTTTTCTTTATTGTTTTCTATATATATATAGAATAATAGTGAAGACATCAAAACTATGAAATAAGATATGGAATCATGTAGTAACCAAAAAAGTGTTAAACAAATCAAATATATTTTATATTTGAGATTCTTCAAAGTAGCCACCCGTTGCCTTGACGACAGCTTTGCACACTCTTGGCATTGTCAACCAGCTTCACCTGGAATGCGTTTCCAACATTCTTGAAGGAGTTCCCACATATGCTGAACACTTGTTGGCTGCTTTTCTGTCACTCTGTGTTCCAGCTCAACCCAAACTATCTCAATTGGTTTAAGGTTAGATGATTGTGGATGCCAGGTCATCTGATGCAGCACTTCATCACTGTCCTTGGTCAAATAGTCCTTGCACAGCCTGGAGGTGTATTGCGTCATTGTCCTGTTAAAAAACAAATGATAGTCCCACGAAGCGCAACCAGATGGGATGGTGCATTGCTGCAGAATGCTGTGGTAGCCATGCTGGTTAAGTGTGCCTTGAAATCTAAATAAATCACTGACAGTGTCACCAGCAAAGCACCCGCACACCATCACTCCTCCTCCTCCATGCTTCACGATGGGAACCACACATGCGAAGATCATCCGTTCACCTACTCTGTGTCTCACAAAGACATGGCGGTTGGAACCAAAAATCTCAGATTTGGACTCAGACCAAAGGACAGATTTCCACCAGTCTAATGTCCATTGCTCGTGTTTCTTGGCCCAAGCAAATCTTATATTCTTATTGGTGTCCTTTAGTAGTGGGTTCTTTTCAGCAATTTGTCCATGAAGGCCTGATTCATGCAGTCTCCTCTGAACAGTTGATGTTGAGATGTGTCTGTTACTTGAACTCTGTGAAGCATTTTTTGAGCTGCAATTTCTGAGGCTGGTAACTCTAATGAACATATCATTTGCAGCAGAGGTAACTCTAGGTCTTCCTTTCCTGTGGCAGTCCTCCTCAATGCCAGTTTCATCATAGCGCTTAATGGTTTTTACTGCACTTGAAGAAACTTTCAGTTCTTTACATTTTCTGGATTGACTGACCTTCATGTCTTGAAGTAATAATGGACTGCCATTTCTCTTTGCTTATTTGAGCTGTTCTTGTCATAATATGGACTTGATCTTTTACCAAATAAGGCTATATTCTGTATACCACCCCTACCTTGTCACAACACAACAGATTGGCTTAAACTCATTAAGAAAGAAAGAAATTCCACAAATACATTTTTAACAAGGCACACCTGTTAATTTAAATGCATTCCCGGTGACTACCTTATGAAGGGGTGTTAGGTAGCCTAGTGGTTATAGTGTTGGGCCAGTAACCGAACGTTTGCTAGATCGAATCCCTGAGGTAAAAATCTGTCGTTCTGATTTGTTTAACATAGTTTTGATGTCTTCACTGTTATTCTACAATATAGAAAATAGTCAAAATAAAGAAAAACCCTTGAATGAGTAGCTGTGTCCAACTTTTGACTGGTACTGTCTCTGCAGAAAGCCCCCAAAAGTTATATTGTAAAACATATGTATCATTCATTGAGCTTCCCTGTGTAGCTGCTGAAAGATGCTCAGCATGTAGGTCATGTCCTACATACTCAGACTGACAGTCTGTAAACACCTAAACATGTTCTTTCCTCTTTAGGGACTCTCTGGCTTAGCTGGAAGACTGGGGATCAAGGTGAGACACTTGCCTTGACTGGCTTTTGTCTTTTTTTATTTGAACTTCTATTTAGTATTTCTATTGCATCAGTGTTGCTTTCTCATAAAGTAACTTGTACATTATTGTAAGTAATTCTTAGCTGTCTCATAGTAAAACTACTGTGTCATGTCCAGCTGACGTGTTCTTATTGGTTTTGTAGGGAGATTCAGGTGAACCAGGAGAGAGAGGGGAGACAGGACGAGCCGGACCCGCAGGAAAGAATGGCGTCCCAGGGAAAGAGGTCTGAGACACTACTCATTCGACCCTGGAGCTTTTCAACTCTGCCAAACCACTGCATGTTATACTATCCCGCACCCAATGCAAATCATCCCTGTTTCAATAGTAGTCACTTACTGCGCTATAACGACCTGTTATCACTCTACTACTACTACTCTGTTATAACGATACTACTATTATGTTATACCTATTGTATTTTCTCAAACTCTGCTTCTTCACTACTGGGCCCATTACCTTTTTACGTCTACACGTTTATTTCTCCAGTTCAATCAACCTAGAGCAGTAGTCACCAACCTTTTCTGAACCAGAATCACTTTGTGAGCCGAAATGCAACCCGAGATCTACCGCTCAGATTTCTTTAAAAACATGACTTCAAAAATGTAAGCCTATGCAACATTAACCAATTAAAAACAGTTCTGCAGTGATGAGGTACAATACAGTCGTGGCCAAAAGTTTTGAGAATGACACACATATATTAATTTTCACAAAGTCTGCTGCCTCAGTTTGTATGATGGCAATTTGCATATACTCCAGAATGTTATGAATAGTGATCAGATGAATTGCAATTCATTGCAAAGTCCCTCGTTGCCATGCAAATGAACTGAATTTGCACTGCAAAAAAACATTTGCACTGCATTTCAGCCCTGCCACAAAAGGACCAGCTGACTTCTCCCAACCATCCAGGAACAGTTTGGTGACGAACAATGCCTTTTCGAGCATGATGGAGCACCTTGCCATAAGGCAAAAGTGATAACTAAGTGGCTGGGGAAACAAAACATCGATATTTTGGGTCCATGGCCAGGAAACTCCCAAGAACCTTAATCCCATTGAGAACTTTTGGTCAATCCTCAAGAGGAGGGTGGACAAACAAAAATCCACAAATTCTGACAAACTCCAAGCATTGATTATGCAAGAATGGGCTGCCATCAGTCAGGATGTGGACCAGAAGTTAATTGACAGCATGCCAGGGCAGATTGCAGAGGTCTGGAAAAAGAAGGGTCAACACTGCAAATATTGACTCTTTGCATCAACTTCATGTAATTGTCAATAAAAGCCCTTGACACCTATGAAATGCTTGTAATTATACTTCAGTATTCCATAGTAACATCTGACGAAAATATCTAAAGACACTGAAGCAGAAAACTTTGTGAAAATTAATATTTGTGTCATTCTCAAAACTTTTGGCCACGACTGTATATTTTCACTGCATTTTGGCTACGCTTGAATTGCACTGCCAATGTTGTTCTTCTCAGACCATTTTGACATTATATTTAAAACATGTAGGTATATGATAACACTGGTAATACCGGTAGATCGTTTGTTGTATTACTTGTGAGGCACAGCTGAGTGAGCATAATAAATTGCTTTTTTGCTGGACTGATGCCCTGCATCTGATGGTCAGTCTGAGGGGAGGGAGGGAACAGCGGTGAGGCTGCCTCTCACCCGACTCACCGTCCCGGCTCTCTCCCTTCCTCCATGAGGAGGATACCATACCACTTTTAGCTCATGGCAAAACTTAAGTCAAACTGCATTATTTCTACCAGTGCAACTAATAACTGTACAGTGTGTCTAAATCTGACCTCTTTGTTGTGTAAGTGTTGTTATGATATAACGATAACCTAACCAGTCATATAAGGCTTTCTTTCTATCTCTCTCCCCCTCATACCCTGATGACACTAGAGGTACATCACCACTAATGACTATTACTACAACTACTTTTTGGAATAATACCTAAACAATACTACTACTACTACTAAGTCTATTTCATGTCTACCGCAATCTCTTTTCTGTGTACAGTGCATTCGGGAATTATTCAAACCCCCTTGACTTTTTTCTCACATTTTGTTACGTTACAACCTTATTCTAAAGTATTGTATTAAATTGTTTTTTCCCCTCATCAATCTACACACAATGCCCCATAATGTCAAGGCAAAAACAGTTTTTTAGAAATTTGTGCAAATCTATGACAAATAAAAAATGGAAATATCACATTTACCTAAGTATTCAGACCCTTAACTCAGTACTTTGTTGAAGCACCTTTGGCAGCGATTACAGCCTCTAGTCTTCTTGGGTATGACACTACAAACTTGGCACACCTGTATTTGGGGAGTTTCTCCCATTCTTCTCTGCAGATCCTCTCAAGCTCTGTCAGGTTGGATGGGGAGCGTCGTTGGACAGCTATTTTCAGGTCTCTCCAGAGATGTTCAATCGGGTTCAAGTCTGGGCTCTGGCTGGGCCACTCAAGGACATTCCAATATGTCCCAAAGCCACTCCTGCGTTGTCTTGGCTGTGTCTTTAGGGTCGTTGTCCTGTTGGTAGGTGAACCTTTTTTTCTCAGTCTGAGGTCCTGAGCGCTCTTCATCAAGGATTTGCTCAGTTCATCTTTCCCTCAATCCAGACTAGTCTCCCAGTCCCTACCGCTGAAAAGCATCCCCACAGCATGATGCTGCCACCACCATGCTTCACCTTAGAGATGGTGCCACGTTTCATCCAGATGTGACGCTTGGCATTCAGGCCAATTAGTTTAATCTTGGTTTCATCAGACCAGAGAATATTGTTTCTCATGGTCTAAGAGTCCTTCAGGTCCCTTTTGGCAAACTCCAAGCTGTCATGTGCCTTTTACTGAGGGGTGGCTTCTGTCTGGCCACTTTACCATAAAGATAAAAGACAGCCGCACACTCTTGGAGCTCAGATGCAATAATTTAATTACCAACATTTCGACAGCCAAGCTGTCTTCATCAGGGTATAATCACAAACACTGTGGGTCTGTAATCATGGCCAAGAGTGGCCTAATATCATTGGTTAATTATCAAATATTAAAATGGCAGACAAAGAACAGCATACAAACAACAAATGGATAGCATACGATCATAAATTCATTTGACTACACAAGCTTACAAACAATTACAATGGCAAAGTCACAATAATCACAAGAATGGCTTCAGATCAAAGTCTACGTTGAGACCGAAGGGAGCTCTTCTAGATCGCTCTACCATAAAGGCCTGATTGGTGGAGTGCTGCAGAGATGGTTGTCCTTCTGGGAGGTTATCCCATCTCCACAGAGGAACTCAGGAGTTCTGTCAGAGTGACCATCAGGTTCTTGATCACCTCCCTGACCAAGGCCCTGCTCTCCCAATTGCTCAGTTTAGCTGGGTGGCCAGCTCTAGGAAGAGTCTTGGTGGTTCAAAACTTCTTCTGTTTAAGAATGACTGTGTTCTTGGGGACCTTCAAGGTTGCAGACATTTTTTGGTACCCTTCGCCAGATCTGTGTCTCGTCACAATCCTGTCTTGGAGCACTACGGACAATTCCTTCAACCTCATGACTTGGTTTTTGCTCTGACATGCATTGTCAACTGTAGGACCTTATATAGACAGGTATGTGCCTTTCCAAATCATGTCCAATCAATTGAATTTACCACAGCTGGACTCAAATCAAGTTGGAGAAACATCTCAAGGATGATCAATTGAAAACAGGATGCGCCTGAGCTCAATTTCGAGTGTCATATCAAAGGGTCTGAATACTTATGTAAACAATTTTTAAGTAATGTGCTAAGGAGTGTTCTAAACTTGTTTTCACGTTGTCATTATGGGGTATTGTGTGTAGATTGATGAGGAAAAATTGTATTTAATCAATTTTATAATACGGCTGTAACGCAACAAAATGTGGAAAAGGGGAAGGGGTCTGAATTCTTACCATTGCCCTATGTGATGTTGTGGGGTTCAGTTTTAAAAGTTTGATGTATTTTGACTGTGTCAGTGTGGTGTTCTCCCCCTATGATGGGACTAAATTATGGATCACTGTGTTTTGCAGGGAGCCAAAGGAGACAAGGGTGACGAAGGCACTCCCGTAAGAAACAATCTCTCCTTCCAGCTCTCTATATATCATTTGTCCTGTGACAAACCAACCATCTCTTTTTCTCTCTCTCTCTCTTTCAATTCAATTCAATTTAAGGTCTTTATTGGCATTGGATTAAAAAAAAAAGTGAAATAGGTAATAAACAAATGTGAAATAAACAATTAATACATTTACTGTAAACATTTTACTCATAAAAGTTCCAAAGTTCGCTCGCTTACTCTCGCGATCTGTTTCTGTCTCTATCTCTCTGTCTCTCTCTGTCACTCCCTTATTGCCTTATCTGGTTCTATCAGTTCCATTCAAAGTATTCCATGTTTGAATGCCACTTCTCTCTCTGGCACCCATTCTCTTTATTAATATTGGTGAGTGAGAGATGTGTATTATTGTCACATGATTCAGTCACGTCTCAGACCCTCTGCTCATCTGACAGGGGATTGTGGAGTCTAGAGACAATAGCAGACAATAGCATAGCATGTATTTGTTTCTATGTCTCCTCACTTCCTCCTTCCCATCTTCCTCTCCTCCATCAGTCTCTCTAATTTTCCGTCTGTTCTCGGTCTCTCCACCAGGGGGAGTCTGGACTCCCAGGGAAGGCAGGGGAGAGAGGACTAAGGGTGAGTAGTCACATGTCTGTGTCACATACATGGTGTAAATGAATGGACAAAGCCATTGATCACATGACACCATTCATTCCAATAGCATATTGAAGCCAAATGAAGTCGGTTAAGATGGCGTCTCAAGGAGACATAACATGCACCGTTTGAGCTACTCCTGGAATGGACGTTGCAGGCTAGCTCAGTGCTGCCGCCTCTCATTGTTGAAGGCCGACCTGTGTACTGCAGGCTGCCATTGGCAACTAAATTATCCTTATATCTTTTTCTGTGTGTGATTTTAAAAGATTTGGTTCAAGGACATATCATTTTTTGTACCATGCATAATTTTCAAAAAATATATAAATGCAACATGCAACAATTTCAAAGATTTTACTGAGTTACAGTTTATATAAGGAAATCAGTCAATTGAAATAAATAAATTTGGCCCTAATCTATGGATTTCACATGACTGATTTTTTGGTCATAGATACCATTAAAAAGATCTCGTCATGGTATCTCTATGCATTCAAATTGCCATTGATGAAATGCAATTGTGTTCATTGTCCGTAGTTTATGCCTGCCCATACCATAACCTCGCCACTACCATGGGGCACTCTGTTCACAATGTCGACATCAGCAAACCGCTCGCCCACACAATGACATACATGTGGTCTCCGGTTGAGGCCATTTGGACATACTGCCAAATTCTCTAAAATGACGTTGGAGTTGGCTTATGGTAGAGAAATTAACATTCAATTCTCTGGCAACAGCTCTGGTGGACATTCCTTCAGTCAGCATGCCAATTGCACGCTCTCTTAAAACTTGAGACATCTGTGGCATTGTGTTGTGTGACTAAACTGCACTTTTAAGAGTGGCCTTTTATTGTCCCCAGCACAAGGTGAACCTGTGTAATGATCATGTTGTTTAATCAGCTTCTTGACATGACAGGTGGATGGGTTATCTTGGCAAAGAAGAAATGCTCATTAACATTTGAGAGAAATTATCTTTTTGTGCATATGAAAAATGTCTGGGATATTTTATTTCAGCTCATGAAACATGGGACCAACACTTTACATGTTGGTTTATATTTTTGTTCAGTGTAGATTTACACAAAGATTGACCATGAAGATTGCAATTTTTCCATTCACTATAATGGGGGATCCTGTTTTCTGCTTACAATGCCTGCAGTACCGTAGTCGGCCTTGAATTTCCGAGGCTTCAATGAGAGCGGGCACTATAAAACATTTAAAAACTCTCTTTATGCCCTCTTTTCAGAATCGTCTTGCTGTACTGTATATGGTGATTGATCATGACCTACATTAGTGATCAATCAGTGAAATTGCTTATCCATATATTTATAAATTATTATTCCATTCCTTTACTTAGATTTGTGTGTATTAGGTATTTGTTGTGAAATTGTTAGATATTACTTGTTAGATATTGCTGCACTGTCGGAAAAAGAAGCACAAGCATTTCGCCACACTCGCAATAAGATCTGCTAAACATGTGTATGTGACCAATAAAATTTGATTTGATGAACCATGACCAACATGATATGAAGTGGATGTTGTCAGGACAGATGAAACCCTGATGAAGACCGCTTAGCTGTCGTTGATTAAATGCAGTTTTGCATCTGAGCCATCAGTGTGCAGCTTTTCCTTTCATTTCTAAGATGTTTTTAGGACTACCATGGTAACTAAGCATAATCTGTGTGGGTTTTATTCCCCGTCCTCAGGGCCTTGCGGGTCAGCCTGGACGAGCAGGAGAGAAGGGAGACCTGGGAGACCCTGGAGAGCATGGACGTAATGTGAGACACATGTTTATGTGACAATGTGACACTCCTCTGACAGATTGAGCTGATATACTGTCTGTGTCTTCTGTGTAATAGTTATTGAGAGCATGGAAGACATGTGAGACACATGTTTGTGACGTGACACTTCTGTACACCCATGAATCAGTCAATAATTAATGTGACACTTCTGCGAGATTCATCTGATACTCTATATGTGTCAGTATTTGTGTTGGTTACTGTGAGTAATACAGTAGCAGTTGGTGTCTGTCTGTAGTGACAGTTTGTGTGTGTGTGGTGTGATGTGTATGGTGTGTCATCCACAGGGCAGCCCAGGACCTATCGGACCAAGAGGAGAGAAAGGAGTTGAGGTCAGAGGTTATGCTGTTTGTTATCTAATCTGATAGAATAGGTCCAATCTGCTCAAAGTAACAAAACTATATGTTGTTTATGACACAATAGGGAGCTCAAGGCCGCCCAGGACCTCCAGGGAAGGTGGTGAGTCCTGATAAGATTATAAGTCTTTAACAATATGTTCATTTAGCAGCGGCTAAATGTGACTTTCAGTCAACAAATATGGCCCTTGTGAGAATCATACCAAAGAAATAGTATTACAAGCACCGTACTAACTGAATGAGCAATCAGAACCAAATAGCTACCTACATCTCTCTGTCTCTAACTTCTACAGGGCGATACAGAGCAAAAGCTTAAAGGAGAAAGAGGAGAAAAGGTATGTAGATGTCCCTTACTTACTTCTAACATTGTACGAACACATCTTTGTATGTATACAGCACAGCTCTCTCTCTCAGTACACCTAACCTCCCAGTGTCTGACGTCACTTCCGGTGTCTAGGGAGATGCTGGTGACCCGGGAGAGCATGGGGGCAAAGGTCAGAAGGGCGAGGCAGGGTCCTCAGGGGCTGCGGGGCTCCGGGTGAGTAAGACTGCTGTCTCTGTCTCTTATCTAACCTTTATTTAACCAGGAAAATCCCATTGAGACCCAGAGTCTCTTTTTCAAGGGAGACCTGGCCAAGAAGGCAGCAACAATCAATACATTACAGAATTAAAACATACAACAACATGATCCAGCCTAAAAAAACTCTGTAACAGTCTCTCATCAACATTTTAAATGAATTCAGTGGCGCTAACATATCTAGATAAAGCATAGATTGTAGACTATTCCATGCACAAGACGAGAAGGCAGTCTTGCCTAATACTGTAAATGTCCTGAGGACTTTAAGTAGCAACCACCTAGCAGACCGGGTATGGTGACCAGACTACAGAGGTGAAGAGGAAGTTTACTCAAAAGGGCTTTGTAGATTAACACATTCTGTAGATGAACACATACAAATGTAGCTTAGTGCCATATAAAGTGAGGTCCAACCCACCATTTGGTAAAAGGTGCAATGGTGGGTGAGTGACTTGGCATTTGTAATAAAGCACAAGAATGCACGATAAACAGAGTCCAGTCTCTGTAAGACTGAGGCTGCATGCATATACAACAAGTCACCATAATCAATTACAGAGAGAAAAGTGGCATGAACAAGCTTTTTTAAATTTATTTTGACCTTTTATTTAACTAGGTAAGTCAGACAAGAACAAATTCTTATTTACAATGACGGCCTACCCCGGCCAAACCCGGACGACGCTGGGCCAATTTTACGCCGCCCTATGGGACTCCCAACCACGGTCGGTTGTGGTGCAGCCTTGAATCAAACCAGGGTCTGTAGTGATGCCTCTAGCGCTGAGATACAGTGCCTTAGACTGCTACGCCACTCGGCTTCTTTCTAGTTATAAGGGGGAAGCAAGCCTTATTACGAAAATAAAAACCCAATTTCTAATTGGGTTTAAAGAAACCTTGTCATCCAACCATATACCTAGGTATTTGTAGGATGACATGTTTTCAATGGACAAGTACCCTTGATGGGTCACTGCCTCTAAACTACCTCTAAACTTTAAGCAGAGTCTTACGGGGCTATCCTTCCAAATCTAGTTTCTTGAGAAACCTAAGCTTCGGCGGTTACTGAGTATACTGACCTGTGATGGCTGTCTGTCTGTGTGCTGTAGTGTGTGTAATTCTTAGCCTGTGTCTTCTCTCTGTCTCACCTGCTCTGTTGTTTGTCTGTGTAGGGTCTCGAGGGACAGCGTGGACCTCCAGGGTCGAGAGTAAGTCACTGTCTGTCTGTCAAGTGTGTCTGTCTTTCTGTCTGCCTGTATGTCTATCTTTTATGTTTGTCTGTCTGTCTAATCACTCTATGCCTCTCTCCTCCCCTCTCTCTATTTCACTCATGGCTCTTTTTTTATTTTTCTCCAGGGTGACACAGGAGAAAGAGGAGGCCCAGGAGAGAAGGTCTGAACAACACATGCTACAGTGACTTCTCACATTCTCACACAGGCAGATTTTCTAATTGACAAATCCTGATAGGATATGGTTCTCCAAACTGGCTGGTGATTGGTAGGTTGCGCTGTCCTTCATTCCACCGGATCCTGTTTACCAGTCTGCAGATTCCCAGTGGGATGAAGCTCAGTGGGGCCTGCTCACAACATCACCATAGCCTGAGACATGCAACCTACTACTGTATACACACATGCTCTGCATCCTAAAAAATACCTCACTGTAGTAATTTTCAAACATTGAACTAACTCTGAGTAATGACGCTGGAGCACTGAATTGCCTTTCCACAGTAGTAGTAGAGTTGTAATCCTCTCCCAGGTCCAATACAACCACTGTGCAGCCCTTTATCTGATCATACTCTATGCATCATGTGTGCTCCTCTCTGTAGGGAGAGAGAGGTGCGTCTGGGCTGGATGGACGCAACGGTCTGGATGGCAAACCAGGGGCACCAGGAGCGGCCGGCCTGAGGGTCAGTACCTCTGTCTCTGTCATACAGACATTACAACAGCTGTAGATTCTCAGGGTACTGTGAACATGACATACACATTACTGTCTTTAGTTGCCTCAATTCTTTTCCCTTGGTGTTACAGGGAGACCCAGGCAAACTAGGGGATCCAGGAAGAGATGTGAGTACCACTGTTTCTCCAGGCCAGAATCAACCCCTAGACTCGGGGTGCACAACAGTCCCAGAGGGCTGCGCTTCTGCTGGCTTGTGTGGCTCTCTGGTACATTCATTAGTCTGTTAAAGTCAGTGAGTGGAGCTGTTACCATTTGTCTTATCTGAACCTTGGAGAGGTCCCATTAAGAAATGAGAACGGACTTCATGCAAAGATGATCTATTATATTGATGGTCCACTGGCCGCTTTAACAATGGAAATACATGTTTGCAAAGGTGAAAGGCAGGTGGGAGGAGGCGAGATCAGGTGGGAACATTCTGATGATCTTTTGTAGAAAACTTATCAATACACTCGTAACAACCAAAGCATTATGAAATCAAATAAGCCTCAGCTATCAACATAGCAATTCACTTTCATCTTAAACAAATTCATCACTTTCACATTGCCCTCCAGACAAAAACACCTCACTTGCTTATAGCGTTAAGCAGAACAAATCTGCGCGGACAGATTTTGGGCGACCCTCTTACTTTGCCTCTTGCTTTCAGCTTCAGGATGGTATCGCATCTGCCAAATTACTAAAATGTCAATGTACGTGGAACAAAAATATAAACTCAACATGTAAAGTGTTGGTCCCATGTTTCATGAGCTGAAATAAAATAACCCAGAAATGTTCCATACGCACAAAAAACTTATTTCTCTTAAATGTTGTGCACAAATTTGTTTACATCCCTGTTAGTGAGCATTTATCCATTGCCAAAGTAATCCATCTACCTGACTGGTGTGGCATATCATGAAGCTGATTAAACAGCATGATCATTGCACAGGTGCACCTTGTGCTGGAGACAATAAAAGGCCACCCTAAAATGTGCAGTTTTATCACACAACACAATGCTAGTGATGTCTCAAGTTTTGAAGAAGCATGCAATTGGCATGCTGATTTCTGGAATGTTCACCAGAGCTGTTGCCAGATAAGTTGATGTTAATTTCTCTACCATAAGCCGCCTCCAACATCATTTTAGAGAATTTGGCAGTACATCCAACCGGCCTCACAACCGCCATCACCTCATGTTTTATCCAACCGGCCTTCATCCGCCGCCATCACCTCATGTTTCAGCATGATAATGCACACCCCCATGGCGCAAGGATCTGTACACAATTCCTGGAAACTGAAAATATCCCAGTTCTTCCATGGCTGCACATGTTTGGGATGCTCTGGATCGACGTGTACGACAGCATGTTCCAGTTCCCGCCAATAACCAGCAACTTCGAACAGCCATTGAAAAAGAGTGAGACAACATTCTATAGGCTACAATCAACAGTGCTTTATTGAATATGAACTTGCTTATTTATCCAATGGTGTGACAGACTGTTTGTTCCCGAGCTCTGGACTCTGACTCTATTGGTTACACAGACTCTTGGCCTCCCATCGTATTCTAACTACCTCTCGCCGGCTTTGTATTCATGTTATCTGATGAAATTGCTGTACAATATTATCTTGTTAACATCTGATGCACATCCAAATATCATAAACAATCAACACTGCAGAGTTCTCCCAGTCCTCTGCCATGTCCTGATTGTATTACTGCTGATGATATCTGGAAATGTGCATATACACCCTAGCCCATCTACTGTTGCTAGCCCCAATTCAGACTTGTTCTCTGATATCTGTTTCACTGATTTCTGCTCTCGTAAAAGTCTGGGTTTTCTGCATGTTGACACTTCAAGCTTATTACCTAAAATTGATAAATTCAAAGTGTGGGTTCACAGCTCCAATCCAGATGTGTTGGTCATTACTGAAACGTGGTTAAGAAAGAGTGTTTTCAACACTGATGTTAACTTTTCTGGTTATATATAACCTTTTTTGGGTGGAGTGGCAATCTTTACCAAGGATCACCTTCAGTGCTCGGTTGTCTCCACCATGTCTGTCTACAATCAATTTTATTTGCTGTTTTTAAGCATTAACCATCAGCACCGGCCTGTACCCTACCTGCCCTAAGATCTCTCCTGGCCCCTTACACTAAGTCTGAATATGTCCTGCTAGGTGACCTAAACTGGGATATGCTTAAAGCACCTGGCCAAGTCCTAAAGCAATGGGACTCCCTAAATCTCTCTCGGATTATTACCAATCCCACAAGGTATAACTCCAAACACCTAGAAATAGCTACTCTCCTTGGTGTTATCCTCACAAATAATCCTGATAGGTATCAGTCTGGTGTTTTCTGTATTGACCTAAGTGATCACTGTTTTACAGCCTGTGTTCGTAATGGCTGCTCAATGAAACAACCTGTCCTGACTTGTCATTGACGCTTGCTAAAAAAAACAACTTTAAAGAGCAAACCTTCATGACCTCTGTATATTGGTATAGAATCACCTCTGTCGAAGAGGCTTGGTCTTTCTTTTTTGGTATTTTCAGTGGTATGGTTAATAAACATGCCCCATAAAGAAAATTATAATTAAAAACAGGTTCAGGCTCAGGTTCGACCGTGATCTGGCAGAGTATCTCCACCTCAAGAATTTCATTTGGCAGACTAGCTCTTGTTCAGGCAAATGAGAAATAAATGCACTCAGGCTATCCAGAAGGCCAAAGTTAGTTACTTTAAGGAGCAGTTCTCTCTCTGTGGGCCTAACCCCAAGACGTTCTGGAAAACAGTTAAAGACCTGGAGAATAAACCCTCCTTGATGATGTGGTTGTTACTGACAAGAAGCATATGGCTGAGCTCTTTAATCACCACTTCATTATGTCTGGATTCCTATTTGACTCAGCCATGCCTCATTGCCCGTCTAACATTTCCTCATCTCCCACCCCTTCTAATACGGAACTATCCCTAATGCTCCTCACTCTTTTTCCCCTGTCCCACTACAAAGTTTCTCCCTGCAGGCAGTCACTGAGTCTGTGGTGTTAAAGAACCCCTAAAAAACATCTGGTTCACTGCAACCTTAAAGGTCCTAAATGATGTCTCCATTGTCCTTGATTCTAATTCATGTTTTTATTGACTTGGCCAAAGCCTTTGATACGGTAGACCATTCCATTCTTGTGGGCTGGCTCAGGAGTATGTCACCAAGGGAGTACCCCAAGACTCGATCCTAGGCTATACGTTCTTCTCAATTTACATCAACAACATAGCTCAGGCAGTAGGAAGCTCTCTCATCCATTTATATGCATTCTTATACTCAGCTGGCCCCTTCACAGATTTTGTTCTTAAATGCTCTACAACAAAGCTTTGTTAGTGCCCAACAAGCTTTCTCTGCCCTTAACCTTTTTCTGAACACCTCCAAAACAAAGGTCATGTGGTTTGGTAAGAAGAATGCCCCTTCCCACCAGTGTGATTACTACCTCTGAAGGTTTAGAGCTTGAGGTAGTCACTTCATACAAGTACTTGGGAGTATGGCTAGACGGTACACTCTTTGTCTCAGCACATATCAAAGCTGCAGGCTAACGTTAAATCTAGACTTGGTTTCCTCTATCATAATTGCTCGTCTTTCACCCCAGCTGCCAAACTAACCCTGATTCAGACGACCATCCTACCCATGCTAGATTACGGAGACATAATTTATAGATCAGCAGGTAAGGGTGCTCTTGAGCGGCTAGATGTTCTTTACCATTCGGACATCAGATTTGCCACCAATAATCCATATAGGTCACATCATTGCACTCTATACTCCTCTGTTAACTGGTCATCTCTGTATACCCGTCGCAAGACCCACTGGTTGATGCTTATTTATCTCCATCTCTTCATTCAAAGACTCAATCATGGACACTTACTGACAGTTGTGGCTGCTTCACGTGTTGTATTGTTGTCTCAGACTTCTTTCCCTTTGTGCTATTGTCTGTGCCCAATAATGTTTGTACCATGTTTTAAGCTGCTAACATTTTCTGCTGCTATGTTGTGTTGCTACTGTGTTTTTGTCATGTGTTGTTGTCTTAGGTCTCTCTTTATGTTGTGTTGTCTCTCTTGTCGTGATGTGGGTTTGTCCAAAATATATATTTTTTATTCTAGCCGTCACTTACTGTTTTTGAACACTAGAGGGCACTGTGTTGCTGTGTGGTTTCAGCCCTCACCCCTCCACCCTGTCTGTCTGTCTCACCAGGGGCTGCCAGGACTAAGAGGTGTACAGGGCCTCCCAGGCCCTATTGGGCCCGCTGGAAATCCAGGCACACCTGTGAGTTTGCCAACACTGTCAACCACACAAACAAAAACACATACATGCACGATGCACCCACCCACACACACACACACACACACACACAAAGCTCCACTTTCCAAAGCACGTGTCTCATTGATGTCTCATAAGCCTAATTGTTGTGTTTCAGGGCAAAGCAGGAGAAGATGGAAAACCAGGGGCTGCTGGGAAAATGGTGAGGGATCAGTCCGACCTGACATCCTGCAGGGCATTACCACACTACATCAAAACTCTGATTAATAACAAACTGAATTAAAACAATTGCATGCGATTCAGTGCTATTCATTATGAGTTTATAGTCACCAGTTAGTCCTATGTGTCTCTGTCTGTGTAATTACCATTAAACATGTTTGTCACATCCTCAGGTTAAAGTGCACTGATCAAATGTAACTCTGATGCTTTTATTCTACCTGAGTGGCTGTGCTGACTGTGGGTTCATTCCAAATGGCACCCTATTCCCTATATAGTGCACTACTTTTGACCATGCCTATAGGGCTCTGGTCAAAATTAATGCATTATGTAGGGTTAGGGAGCCATTTGGGGAGCTACCCATCTGTTGTAATGTTAAGTGAAGAGGAAATAGGATGATCAACCAAAGCCTCTGCAATACATTATCTATCTAACTGAGAGGCTTTGCTTGATACAACAGCACAGTGAGCTTTTATAAATGCACATTTCAGTGTTGTAAGTTTGTTATTGTGTTGTTTTTCGCAGGGTGAGGATGGCGTACCAGGGGAAGATGGCAGAAAGGTCGGTGTTGGTTACGGCAACATTCACATAACTTTATTCTGTGGTCCACTGACCTGTAAACATCACGGTTTCCTCCCATTGCTGTGCTGTTTATGATAATTTGGAGTTAATGTGAGTGTCTTTGCAGTGTCACTGTTGTCTTTAGCTGTATAATGAAAATGATGTTTCTTTACCTCACAGGGTGACAAAGGAGAGGCTGGGGTTTCTGGAAGAGACGTTAGTAACTTGTTACCCTGTATCTTTATCTCTCCCCTCTCGCTCTCTTTCTATGTTTGTACAATGTCCTTTCTTTCCTCCCCTGCTGTCTCTCTCTTCCTCTCGCTCCCTCTTTGCCTCAGTCTTTATCGATCCTGCTCTCCTCTCCTGAGCATCTCTCGATTATCCCTGTTCTGTTTCTTTCTCGCCATCAATCCTCCTCCTAGTGTGTTTTTATTAAGCGTACTCTCCTGTGACATTGATATTTCTATCACACCCTACCTTCACGGTGGAATCAATAGTGCTCTAAGCAGCAGCTGTATAAATGCAACGGTGGGTAATGATCAAGCTCTGCCTTTGAGGGCCAGACGCTTCTGAGAGGGGATCCGCACGGGCATAGAATGTCAAGGCTTTGGTTTCATGTCCAAATTCATAGAAATTATCTAGGACATCTGCCTCCTTTCTAGTACAGGCCAGACCCCTTAGGAATAGAATAGTGTCCGTGCTGGTCTGAAGTTGTCAAGTGTGTGTGTGTGTTTCAGGGCCGTGATGGGCTGAAGGGGGACCGGGGCCTTGGCGGGCCTGCAGGGCCAACTGGTCTATCTGGGCCCCAAGGGGTCCCTGGCACCATCGGACCTCCAGGACAGGTACAGAGCAGTCATATGCCTCTGCTTCCTAGAATGTGTGTGTATGTCACTTGGTGCTCTGATTATACAGTTCTCTCTCTCCCCTCTCTACTCTCTCAGGTGGTCTATGCGAAGGGAGCTCCAACACCATCTATCCCTGGCCCTCAGGGGCCTCCAGGAAGCACAGTAAGTTACTATGTTGGATATGAGCCGTGCAGTATAGCAGTATAGCATAGCCTGATGTAGCAGTACTGTGTGCTTGTCTTAAGTACATTTCTAATGCACTCTGTTTCTGATGCCCATCTCTCTCTGTCTCTCAGGGTGTGCCTGGAATCCCAGGGACCGCAGGAGCTAGAGTAAGGCATTTCCATAGAGATCATTTACTATTATTTATTTCTATGGTCAGTCAGTCTGCTCTAGCTCTATCCATCCATCTGTCCTTCAGTCTGATCTCTGACCCATTCACTCTTGTATTTCAGGGGGAGAGAGGAGCAGTGGGCAGTAAAGGTGAAAGGGTAAGTGTGTGTGTGTGTGTGTGTCTGACATATGAATGTGCACACATGCTGTTTCCTGAGTGTGTGTATGTGTTAGTGCATCTTTAGTATTACTGATGTGAGATGTTATTGACAGGGTGACCCAGGAGAGGACGGGCAACCGGGCAGGCCTGGAACAGCAGTGGTAAGAAAATACGCATTCAAGAAAGGAGAATAACCCCAGCATGTGACTGATAAAGGCATGACCATGTACTGTATTCACTCCTCCTTGACACTGTTTGTGCCTCTCTCCCATCAGGATGTGCAGAAGGCCCTCTCTAACCTTGGCATTGAGGTAAGTGGATATTAAATGTTTGCAACGATGTGACATTAAGGCATAGCTGTGCTGTATTTGAGTCTCCTTCCCTTTTACCAAGCCTGGGTTCTATTCATTAGGACACACTGTATCAAAGTGTTGAAACCTTTACTTCAACTTGAAACGAAGTCCAAGTAGGCCCCTCCTGTTTCAGTTTGCTTCCTTTAGTTTGGTGCCTGATGAATACGACCTTTCTGTCCCTGTACTGTCCTGTCTGTAGATGCAGGACCTGAAGGTGCTTGTGGATAACAGGAATGATGAATACGACCTTTCTGTCCCTGTACTGTCCTGTCTGTAGATGCAGGACCTGAAGGTGCTTGTGGATAACAGGAATGTGCCAGGCAAGAGTGTGCTGGAGAAGGCTGAGAAGGGCCAGAGAGGAGACAAGGGAGAGGCCGGGCAGAGAGGACCAGCAGGGATAGATGTGAGTGAGCGGTCTCCAATTTGGGGGCAGTGTGGGGAACAAAGAGACTATATCAAGACCCCACGCAAATGTTGTATTAGAGTGAACTAAAACATGGTGTTAGTGTGTTTATTTGACCGATTATGTAATGCATAACTCTGCTTACTCTAAAAGTGATTCTCTGTATGACTGCATGGATTTTGAAAACAATGATTTCTAGGACAGTATGTGTAAGTAATGTCTTTACTCATTTCCATGTCAGGGTGCCCGCGGGCTGTCTGGGGAGAGGGGTGTGAAGGGAGAGCAGGGGGAACGGGGTCCTGTAGGGGCCACAGGACCCACAGGGAGGGCCATTGGAGAGAAGGGCCCAGTAGGACCCACGGGACAGGCTGGAGAGCCAGGAAAACCTGGAATACCTGGAGTACCAGGGAGAGCTGGAGAACTGGGAGAGGCTGGACGACCTGGAGATAAGGTGAGGAGGAGGAAGGAGTGGTTTAAGGAGAGGGAGAGGAATATGAAAGGAGGAAATAAAAAATAAAAAAGAGAGGAAGATCATGTGGATTAGAGATGTGTCATGTGATACCACTTTGACTTCCAGGGGGAGAGAGGAGAGAAGGGTGACAAAGGAGAGGCTGTGAGTATATTCATCACCACAATAATCATCATTTAATGTACTGTATATACTGTATGGATGTTGACCAGAACATGACCGTTCTCATCTCCAGGGGAAAAACGGGCTAGGTGGCTCAGTGGGCCCTCCTGGACCAAAGGTGACCCATACAGACTACTTTTCTAATAAGTCGTCATTACAGTAAACATATCATAGTTCACCCAGAGGTTACTGAGTGCAGTGTGTTTATTGGGGTGTGTGTGTGTGTTTAAGGGTGCTGCTGCAGTAGCGGGTGAATCTGGACTCCCCGGAGCAAGGGGCCTCCCTGGGGTCACAGGGCCGAAGGGAGAGCCTGGCGCCTCAGGGCCACAGGGATCCAAAGGCGACAGGGTCAGAACACCTCACTCTTAATATTGCAGTACTTCATCATCAAATTTTATTTGTCACATACACATGGTTAGCAGATGTTAGTGCTAGTGTAGCGAAATGCTTTTCTTATCATGCAGCCTGATGTGAGTCCCTGTGTTTAATAAGCTGTGTGTGTGTGTGTGTGTGTGTGTGTGTGTGTGTGTGTGTGTGTGTGTGTGTGTGTGTGTGTGTGTGTGTGTGTGTGTGTGTGTGTGTGTGTGTGTGTGTGTGTGTGTGTGTGTGTGTGTGTGTTACAGGGTATTGCAGGGCTCCGTGGAGATAAAGGTGATCGGGGTCCATCTGGAGAACAGGGACGCGATGGTTTTCAGGTGACTGTGTGCTTTACAATAAGTGGCTATCCCTCATCTACAACTGAGGTGTCAAACATGCATTCATTGTGCACCCCTTGGTGAAAAGGACTTTGACACCTCCGTGCTACACTGTGAGATGAGATGTGACTGGCTCTAACCATATGGGTTAACAGTTGGCACTAATTGATACGAGGTTGTATTACCCTCATCATTGTGTGATTATGGTGCGGAGGAGGTTGTGAAGACAGTGTTGTAGTGGTAGCTAGTAGTAACCAGGTTGTGTTTTGATCATTTCAGGGGACAGCAGGAGAACCTGGCAAACCGGGACAGGATGGGAAGCCGGTGAGAGGAGGAGGGGTGGGGTTGAAGGAAAGATTAAAATGATGATAATATTGTAATCATATGATAAGGTTACTGTAGCTAGGCTACCTAATACATTTTCAGATAAAGTCGGTCTGTCAGGCTTTTATTTTGATTGATATCAATAACCATACAATTATACAGTGATATACTGTGGTGCTTCTTTGTTGATATATTATGCCATTTAGATGTGACTGCATGGATGCATTATGCATACTGTGCACTCATCTGTTTTCAAAGAGACAGCTTCCAGGAGACAGATCCCAGACATCAAAGGACAAACTGGAGTTACACAGTTTTCAGGTCTTCAGTAGAATGGCTGCACTACAGTATATAGTTAAGCAGATAATGTTGTGTTTGAGTTCCAGTGATCATAACATGTCCAACCATACAGTAGGTGAGTAACTGAAGCATTGATGTTGATGTTGTGTAATCAACCATGACTAACTAGGGCCCAGAGTTTCTCCTGGTCTGTAAGAACTCAGAGCCCTAGTAGTCATACCATGAGGAGGATAGAGATGGGTAGAAGGAGAAAGATAAATAGATTTGAAGGTGTGGAGGTGGAGAGATGATAAGATAACTCACGCTTCTTGTTTCATCCCACAATGTTTCGAAGCAGGGTCCACAAGGGCCAGCTGGTCCTCAAGGCCGCTCAGTGAGTAACAGTAACCCAGCCATGCAGCCTCCTTTAGGGCCGGCCCTGCGTAGGAAAGCCTGTGGATTGGCTGCCAGTGCTAGGCCGCTGATGGAGCTGATGTATCTGTTTTCCTTTGGGCTGAGGCTACGTAGAACCTTTAGACTGTAACCTTTTGCAACTCTGCTTCTAACAACTCCTCCCTCTTTCTTCTTACCTCCCTCCATCAATCTGTCTAATTTTGATATATTTTACACCCTTTCTGTCCCTCCCTCTCTTTTCAACACTTCCAATTACCCTTGTGTCCTACTATCCTACTCTTTCCATTCTTCTTCTCCCCCTCTCCTTCTTCCTCTCTGACTCTAGGGCCTGCCTGGGTTCCCTGGAGTGCTGGGCAGACCGGTAGGTTCTGTGCTGCTGGCTGGCATGCTTGTGACCAGGGAAATGGGGGCTGGGGGGGGTACATGAGTCAGGTGGAGGGGTACAAGCACGACCCAAAGATGCTGTGACGGTACCAGTTTCCACCGCACTGCAGCAGAGGGGTTTGGAGAGAGGGGAATATTGTCAGGGGACGCTAGTATCATCAGTATCAACATGCACACACAGTCACAGAGTCCTCCACCGCACCATCCTCTGCATTCATGTCTCCACTTTAATTTTCTTTCATTTGAATTAGGGCCCATCTCCCAGGGGTCTGAGACTAGAGTTTGGCTTTGATAGGAAACTCATGAAATATTAATCTGGACCACCTGTTCCCAGAGTACCACTGATGGCTGGAATGTTTTATGTATTAAACACCACACATTTGTAACACATATGCCACATACACTAACCAAGATCAATTGGACACAATAGGGTTGTGAATAGTGAGATGGATTACCTGCCCTGTCAGAATTGTAACAGATGCATTTTGCTTAGTGTCATAGCTCTCTGTGCATTGTGTGCTAGCTTTCTGTGCTTGTGGCTTCACATGCTCTTTTGTCTGCTTCTCAGTCCTCCCAAAGCACTGTTTGTACATTGAAAACCATGTGTGTGTCTTTGTGTATTGTGTGTGTATGCAGTTGTGTGTGTATGCAGTTGTGTGTGTATGCAGTTGTGTGTGTATGCAGTTGTGTGTGTATGCAGTTGTGTGTGTATGCAGTTGTGTGTGTATGCAGTTGTGTATTTGTTTGTGTGTGAACACTTTTTCTTTGATGTTCACGTATGAAATGTATGTCTTTTCTTATTTATTTTTTATTTGTAACCTTTATTTAACTAGGCAAGTATGTCTGTACAAAGCCTACATGTATGTACAGTGGGGCAAAAAAGTAGTTAGTCAGCCACCAATTGTGCAAGTTCTCCCTCTTAAAAAGATGAGAGAGGCCTGTAATTTTCATCATAGGTACACTTCAACTATGACAGACAAAATGAGGAACAAAAATCCAGACAATTACATTGTAGGATTTTTTATGAATTTATTTGCAAATTATGGTGGAAAATAAGTATTTGGTCACCTACAAACAAGCAAGATTTCTGGCTCTCACAGACTTGTAACTTCTTCTTTAAGAGGCTCCTCTGTCCTCCACTCGTTACCTGTATTAATGGCACCTGTTTGAACTTGTTATCAGTATAAAAGACACCTGTCCACAACCTCAAACAGTCACACTCCAAACTCCACTATGGCCAAGACCAAAGAGCTGTCAAAGGACACCAGAAACAAAATTGTAGACCTGCACCAGGCTGGGAAGACTGAATATGCAATTGGTAAGCAGCTTGGTTTGAAGAAATCAACTGTGGGAGCAATTATTAGGAAATGGAAGACATACAAGACCACTGATAATCTCCCTCGATCTGGGGCTCCACACAAGATCTCACCCCGTGGGGTCAAAATGATCACAAGAACGGTGAGCAAAAATCCCAGAACCACACGGGGGGACCTAGTGAATGACCTGCAGAGAACTGGGACCAAAGTAACAAAGCTTACCATCAGTAACACACTACGCCGCCAGGGACTCAAATCCTGCAGTGCCAGACGTGTCCCCCTGCTTAAGCCAGTACATGTCCAGGCCCGTCTGAAGTTTGCTAGAGAGCATTTGGATGATCCAGAAGAAGATTGGGAGAATGTCATATGGTCAGATGAAACCAAAATATAACTTTTTGGTAAAAACTCAACTCGTCGTGTTTGGAGGACAAAGAATGCTGAGTTGCATCCAAAGAACACCATATCTACTGTGAAGCATGGGGGTGGAAACATCATGCTTTGGGGCTGTTTTTCTGCAAAGGGACCAGGACGACTGATCCGTGTTAAGGTAAAGAATGAATTGTGCCATGTATCGTGAGATTTTGAGTAAAAACCTCCTTCCATCAGCAAGGGCATTGAAGATGAAACGTGGCTGGGTCTTTCAGCATGACAATGATCCCAAACACGTCGCCCGGGCAACGAAGGAGTGGCTTCGTAAGAAGCATTTCAAGGTCCTGAAGTGGCCTAGCCAGTCTCCAGATCTCAAACCCATAGAAAATCTTTGGAGGGAGTTGAAAGTCCGTGTTGCCCAGCAACAGCCCCAAAACATCACTGCTCTAGAGGAGATCTGCATGGAGGAATGGGCCAAAATACCAGCATCAGTGTGTGAAAACCTTGTGAAGACTTCTGTCATTGCCAACAAAGGGTATATAACAAAGTATTGAGATAAACTTTTGTTATTGACCAAATACTTATTTTCCACCATAATTTGCAAATAAATTCATTAAACAAATCCTACAATGTGATTTTCTGGATTATTTTTCTCATTTTGTCTGTTATAGTTGAAGTGTACCTATGATGAA
Organism: Oncorhynchus keta; assembly: GCF_023373465.1. Lineage (NCBI taxonomy): Eukaryota > Metazoa > Chordata > Actinopteri > Salmoniformes > Salmonidae > Oncorhynchus > Oncorhynchus keta. Next base: position 35,571,579 of record NC_068430.1, on the reverse strand, counting down.
AATTACAGGCCTCTCTCATCTTTTCAAGTTGGAGAACTTGCGCAATTGGTGGCTGACTAAATACTTTTTTGCCCCACTGTAAGTATGTACAGTATGCTGTGTGTATGCACAGCAAATTGGCCAGTGTTCCCTAGTGTTGATTTTTCATTGTAACATTTCTAGTGTTGACTCAATTGTTAAATTAACACTCATTGGTGTAAAATAACCACAGTATTGGTGTTAATAACCAGTGTTAAAACAAAACCACACCCATCATTATCATATTTCCTAGCATGCTCTATTGCAGGTTGCTTTTTAGAATAGTTTGTTACAATATCTATGTTTTTGCATCGATGAATTCATCTTATGCTACTGAAATATAAACAAATCTAAAGTAATCCAATCTGTTACTTGGATTTATTGCACCCGTTACTGAAATGGTTGTTCCAGTTTAGATGGTTTAGGTAGTCCAATATGTTAGACTTCCCAACAGGCATTCTTTCTGAATGCGGGTTAGGGCGGGGTGAATAAAAATTCTAATTGTTGGATATCCCCTCACTGGCTGGATTCCAATAGGAATTACACTTCACTTTGCCAGCCAGCATAATGTGACTTGCATGCCTGAAAACCATGGGTTTCAGGCCACTATATTAGGGTAAACAAAGCCCTCAAAATAAGGCCTTATTGAGCACTTGTATTCTGTTGAGTAATTTCATTTTAATGATGACATATTTGCTTAGGATCTCACTTGGTGAAGGCAACAGAACAAAATAATAATTCTGCAACAACCATGTCTGTCACTAACAAATGCAGTCATGAGTGATAACTCTACAATTCACCAGAAAGGCAAGGCACTTTAAGGCTTTACACTAAGCAGTGTGTTAATTTAACACTTTCAGTGTTGATTTATCACTGGAGAATTTGCTGTGTATGTGTTTGTGTGTCGTATCATGCATGTGTTCTCTGTGTGTGTTATGTCTTGGGCATGTTAATCCAGCATGCTCTTATCTCTTGTTTGCAGGGAAACCCTGGAGAACCTGGAATTAGAGGGCCAACTGTAAGTATGATATTTTAATATCCGACATGCGCATGTGCACACACAGAGCTGCACTTATACTGATGCTATCTCTTTTGTAATTGTAGGGTCCGATCGGTACCAATGGACCTCCAGGTCCGTCAGGGGTAAAGGTGAGAACTTCTTCCGTCATAGATCTACAGTATCATTCATTCTTAGTTCTAGCTCTGTGGGGTTATTGCTGATGCATTTAGTAGTGTTGATCTTTTTTTGGCCTACAGTAGCTTAGTATTACAGCACTGGAATGATCCATTTAAGTGTTGTATTTGTTGTTCTGAGAATGTGTTTTGATCCCTGACAGGGTAATCAAGGAGTGCCTGGGGTTGGTGTTCAGGTGAGAACTTTATATGATAAATATTGTGTTGTATATTATGGGCCAGTTTCCCAGGCTGTCATGATGGCATAAATGGTCGGGAGACAGGCGCAGGAATGTCTAATAGGGGTTTTTATTTACCCAAATCACAGCGTGTCGTGTAAAGGCAAGGGGACGAAGACCAAACAAACACTATACAAAACACAAGGTTGAAACCCAAACAAAAGAGCGAGGAGTACCTCGAATAAATAACACAAGCGCACAATGATTATCACACGGGACGAGACCCGTAATCATCTGCACAATACACGTGGTACGAAAGCCAAAACAACATAGCACAGGTACTCACATGACCAACGGACATCGGAACAATAATCGACAAGACAATGGTGAACCAAGGGCACACTTATACAATTACTCATCAGGGAATAGGGACCAGGTGTGCATAATGACAAATCTGAGGGATCCGTGGCACAGGCAGAGATTTAGGCTAGTCCAAGTCTAGAAAGTGTTATCAATATAGATTGTCCATTGAGAGAGCTTTTTAGTCCAGGACTAGGCTTAATCTGTGTCTGAGAAACTGGCCTTATATGTTTTCCTATTAGATGTTTATTGCCTCAGTGTTTTTAGAACTACTCACCCACTTTTCACAGTGAAAGTCACAGAGCTTCATAATAATCTATTTGAAATGACCCTCCTGTTCCACAGGGACTTCCTGGTCCCGAAGGCAACATGGGAGTGCGTGGACCTGCAGGGCCTCCTGGAGCTGTGGTAGGGCACAGCATCAATCATCTATAAACCAACTCTCATACTATATAGTTTTACTGGCTAAACTGGTGTTGTAGTACATTCCCATTGGACTGGGGATTCCTCGTATGCTCACACATTTACCTTTAAGCTTACTGTAATTAAAAATGCCATTGACACAATAATGTGTGTTTAATGTTGTTTAATGTATTTTAATGATACCGTCTCTTCCCAGGGTCCATCTGGGCCTCCGGGTCTACCAGGGCAGACAGTGAGTACAGCAGCTCCGTGGGACTCACATACTGTACTGTAGAGCCAACAAACACACACCTCTATCATCGCCATGGTTAATACACAGCAAGCCATTCACACAAACATCAGTTCTGGTGGTGACATTAAGTGTGTCTCTCCACAGGGGGAGGGGGGCAAGCCAGGGGTCCCAGGAAGAGACGGGATACCTGGAAAAGAGGGAACACCAGGGTTGCCAGGGAAACAGGTGTGTACTGTGTATGGTATCTGTCTCGCTTCATCCTACTGTGTGTCTAGGATGTGTTAGGATGGCATCAGGTTTAGTGTGGATTTTTCTTTGAAAAGGTTTTTTAGAGTGCTGTGTTGGATCTTTATTACAGGGTATCGCTGGACCAATGGGGTCCGCGGGGTTGAAGGGGGAGCAGGGGGACAGTGGCCCCCCAGGAAAGGTGAGTCAGTGGGGTGAGAGGGGATCAGGGAAGTGACGTGAGGTTGAATTGAGCTGTACTCAATTCAACCTCACAATGCAGAAATTGCTCCGCTACTTCTGTGTTGCTAAAATTCACGGAATGTCAGTTTATGTGGCCAAACATACAAGTATAGTGTAGAGAATCATTGTACCATCTAAACGGCTGTGAAATATATTTTCCGTAACCCAAAATATTATATTTTCAGTTGTTTGAAGCTGAAAGTAAACTGAAGAACGGGAAGAATAGACATAGAGCACATGGAACAGATCTACCGCTTCTTAGACTTGCTTTCAATGAGAGTGACAAATCTATAACACATATTTCTATGTGAATTTGATCTGATCGCCCAAAAAGTTACATATTGCAGCTTTCGGACTTTCGGAGTCCACAGCCGCAGAGCCTAGATAGTCCGGCGGCCCATTGTGAGACTACCGTCCGCGGGGGACGCACAGCCTGACCTAGCACCTCCCATAAATTCCCAACCAACGCGGCTCCATGTACTCAGCGCCTATTCATTTGATTGTGGTGACAGTTGGAGAAATAGCTTGAGCTGCTCTGCGATATCGAAAACTATGAAAGCCAACAGTCCAATATTCTAGAACATGTTTTGGACTCTTGAGTGCTTTAATCAAAAGCTCTATCTGCACATGATTCCCTCTTGTATTTACTGTAAATGGCCATGACTCACATCCTCTTTATCCAACATCTCTCCATTTCAAAGACGAGGAAATCATTGGCATGAATAGGAGGGCAGAGGCACATGTACAAATACACAAACAAGGACACACCAATGCTCAAGCATATGAGCACGGATGCACACATATAGACACACACACACATATATACACACACATACATTCACATCATTCTGCCAGAAGCTTTAGCAGGATGTACTACGGTTCTTGAGAAATAAGAGCTTTTGAAGGGACGAGATGTACTGTACTTATAGACAGCACATCTGTTAAACTCTTCCTCTAGTTTGTGTGAAAACCAAATTAAAACATTCATGGTCTGATGCTCTAATGAAGGTCAAAAGGCCAAAGCAGTAGCACAATAAAAAAGTGATACTTTGCATAACATAGTGGGTATGAGTTTCCTCAATCGTTTACTATTGCTGTCCATCTTCAGTGCATTTGCAAACAACCTAATCCAGATATGTGAGTTTCACGTCATGTTCTCCCTACATATCCCCATCACAGGCTGTAGCAGGACCCCCTGGTATGAAAGGAGCACAGGTGAGTGATTGTCATGTTTACTCTTCCAGTCGTGGTAACATCCAGTCATCGTGACTAACCTGACCATGTCTAACTGGTGTATGGAGTCACAATAGATACAACTCGGAATCAGTAAATCACAATACTGAATTAAACTGCATCATAGGCCAACAAACAGATGTATTGTAAACATTTCTGAGAAAATGGCGCTGGAAGAAATGGCAGCAGTTTTACGGGCGCCCAACCAATTCTGCTATTGTGTGGGGTTTTTCCGCATAATTTTTTAACTTATTTTGTACATAATGTTTCTGAAACCGTATCTCACGGCAAAAAAAGAGCTTCTGGATATCAGGACAGTGATCACTCACCTCGGATTAGACAAAGATTTTTTCTTCAACAAGCAGGACGCACAGGACATTCTTCCGAACCCCCGACAAGGCCAACATCCCAGTTATTTGCAAGAGGAAGAGACGCAGGTACAGAGGACACAGAGCGGGAAGCCTCGTGAGGATCCGCAGAAGGAGAGTGGGAAAGCTGCCGTTACCGTCAATATTACTCACCAACCTGCAATCATTGGACAATAAATTAGACGAGGTACGATCACAAATATCCTACCAACGGGACATCAAAAACAGTCAAATCTTATGTTTCACGGAATCATGGCTGAATGATGACATGGATATTCAGCTTGCGGGATATACGCTGCACCGGCAAGATAGAACTTTTCGTGGCAGCTTATTTACCACCACAGACGGATGCTGGCACAAAGACCGCACTCAGTCAGCTGTATAAGGAAATAAGCAAACAGGAAGCAGCTCACCCAGAGGCGGTGCTCCTAGTGCCCGGAGACTTTAATGCAGGGAAACTTAAATTAGTTCTACCTAATTTCAATCAACATGTTAAATGTGCAACCAGATGGAAAACTATTCTAGATCACCTGTACTCCACACACAGAGATGCGTACAAAGCCCTCCTTCACCCTCCATTTGGTAAATCTAGCCACAATTCTATCCGCCTGATTCCTGCTTACAAGCAAAAATTAAAGCAGGAAGCACCAGTGACTCAGTCTAAAAAAAAGTGGTCAGGTGAAGCAGATGCTGAACCACAGGACTGTTTTGCTTTCACAGACTGGAACATGTTCCGGGATACTTCCGATGGCGTTCAGGAGTACACCACATCAGTCACTGGCTTTATCAGTAAGTGCATCGAGGACGTCGTCCCCACAGTGACTGTACGTACATACACCAACCAGAAGCCATGGATGACAGGCAACATTCGCACTGAGCTAAAGGGTAGAGCTAAAGGGTAGAGCTGCCGCTTTCAAGGTGCGGGATTCTAACGGGACTCTATGTGGCAGGGCTTGCAAACTATTACAGACTACAAAGGGAGGCACAGCCGCGAGCTGCCCAGTGACACGAGCATACCAGACGAGCTAAATCACTTCTATGCTCACTTCGAGGCAAGCAACACTGAGGCATGCATGAGAGCATCAGCTGTGTGATCACGTTCTCCGTAGTCGACGTGAATAAGATCTTTTAACAGGTCAACATTCACAAGGCTGTGGAGCCAGATGGATTACCAGGACGTGGCCTCCGGGCATGTGCTGACCAACTGGCAGCTGTCTTCACTGACATTTTCAACATGTCCCTGATTGAGTCTGTAATGCCAACATGTTTCAAGCAGACCACCATAGTCCCTGTGCCCAAGAACACGAAGGCAACTTGCCTAAATTACTACAGATACGTCCGTAGCCATGAAGTGCTTTGAAAGGCTGGTAATGGCTCACATCAACACCATTATCCAAGAAACCAAAGACCCACTCCAATTTGCATACCGCCCAAACAGATCCACAGATGATGCAATCTCTATTGCGCTCCACACTGCCCTTTCCCACCTAGACAAAAGGAACACCTACGTGAGAATGCTATTCATTGACTACAGGTCAGTGTTCAACACCATAGTACCATCAAAGCTCATCACTAAGCTAAGGATCCTGGGACTAAACATCTCCCTCTGCAACTGGATCTTGGACTTCCTGATGGGCTGCCCCCAGGTGGTGAGGGTAGGTAGCAACACATCTGCCATGCTGATCCTCAATACTGGAGCCCCTCAGGGGTGCGTGCTCAGTCCCCTCCTGTACTCCCTGTTCACCCATGACGGCATGGCCAAGCACGACTTCAACACCAACATTAGGTTTGTTGATGACACAACAGTGGTAGGCCTGATCACAGACAACGACGAGACAGCCTACAGGGAGAAGGTCAGAGACCTGGCCGGGTGGTTCCAGAATAACAACCTATCCCTCAACGTAACCAAGACTAAGGAGATAATTGTGGACTACAGGAAAAGGAGGACCGAGCACGCCCTCATTCTCATCGACGGGGCTGTAGTGAAGCAGGTTAAGAGCTTCAAGTTCCTTGGTGTCCACATCAACAACAAACTAGAATGGTCCTAACACACCAAGACAGTCGTGAAGAGGGCACGACAAAGCCTATTCCCCCTCAGGAAACTAAAAAGATTTGGCATGGGTCCTCAGATCCTCAAAAGGTTCTACAGCTGCAACATTGAGAACATCCTGACTGGTACGGAAATTGCTCGGCCTCCGACCGCAAGGCACTACAGATAGTAGTGCATACAGCCCAGTACCTCACTGGGGCTAAGCTGCCTGCCATACAGGACCTCTACACCAGGCGGTGTCAGAGGAAGGCCCTATAAATTGTCAAAGACCCCAGCCACTCCAGTCATAGACTGTTCTCTCTACTACTGCATGGCAAGCGGTACCAGAGTGCCAAGTCTAGGACAAAAAGGTTTCTCAACAGTTTTTACCCCCAAGCCATAAGACTCCTGAACAGGTAACCAAATGGCTACCCAGACTATTTGCATTGACCACCCCATTTTTAAGCTGCTGCTACTCTCTGTTTATTATCTGTGCATAGTCACTTTACCTCTACCTACTTGTACATATTACCTCGACTAACCTATGTCTCTGCATATTGACTCTGTACCGGTACACCCTGTATATATATATATCCTCGTTACTGTTATTTTATTGCTGCTCTTTTAATTATTTATTTTTTGTTTATTTCAGTTTATTTAGTAAATACTTTCTTAACACTTATTTATTTCTTAAAACTGCATTGTTGGTTAAGGGCTTGTAAGCATTTCACTGTAAGGTCTACACCTATTGTTCGGCGCATGTGACAAATAGAATTTGATTTGAAATCTGTGTGGCCCTCCTTTGAATTTCGAAATCCCAGTGGGGCACTCAAACCAAAAAGTGTGCCCATTCCTGCTTTAAAGGAATAGTGCCATAATGCCAGAGTCAGATGAACTCATGGATACTATTTTTATGTCCCTGCATGCAATTTGAAGGAAGTTGAAGGTAGTTTCGCAAGCCATTGCTAACTAATGTTAGCGCAATGATGTGAAGTCTACTGGAATATGGGGCTTAATTGCCAAAATTTTGCGTTATCCCTTTAATAATAAGAGAATAAAGCAGAATGGCAATACTAAGGTGAGGAACTAGATGCAATATAATAGGATGGAACAGAGTTGAATGTATTTGAAGTCTATTGGTTGAAATTGGTTCAGGGACCTCCTGGTGTGACCTTACCTGGGACAGTGGGAGAGAGCGGGCTGCCAGGGCTACGGGTGAGTCTCATTGGTTGAACCAATTATCAACATATTTCAGCTATTATTCAGGCATTTACTACACACATTATACTATACAGATTATTATAACAAGAACATGTTTAGTGATGGCTTTAATTATACATTTTTAAAATGCAATTTTTCTAAAATGGTTGTCCTTTAGGGTGAGAGGGGAGACAAGGGTCCTGCAGGCATCAAAGGGGACCGGGTGAGTAAAGTCACTTAACACACAATGTTACTCAACATTCACAGACACAGTGATCAGGGAAGTTATTGTGTGTGTGTGTCTGTCTCGTTGAAATAGGGAGCTGCTGGTGAAAATGGGGAGCCTGGAGAAGATGTGAGTCACCTTTTGACATTTTGTAACATCAAATATTTCACATATCTCACAGATGTCCCTCTTAATAACTTCTCCATCCACTTTCTCTCTCTCAGGGGGGCAGAGGACCAGCAGGGCCTAAAGGAGACAGGGTAATACACATCACCAGATGATTCCCTGTGTCTGTGTTTCCCTGGCTGCTAACCATGTGACAGTACTGACCGGAAATGTGTTTCAGGGAGAGAGAGGCATCGGACTGGCAGGGCCTCCTGGTCAGCTGGGACCTCAAGGGTTAAATGTTAGTATCATGAACTTGACAATACATATAAATGTTCTCATAAACATGTAAATCACATAAATTATGTAGCTATGTTCATATTAACATATGCAGACTTCTCAATCTCATCTTCCCCGAGCTAAACATCTCCATAACTACACCATTGCCACAGTGAATGTGAACCCCTGTATGTTTGTGTTTTAGGGGGACACAGGTCTCCCGGGCCCAGCAGGCCCTCCAGGAGCCCAGGGTGTAGCAGGGACCCCTGGTCTGGCCGGCCTGAGAGGAGAGAACGGAACTCCAGGACCCCCAGGACCTCTAGGACCCAGGGTGAGAGGGCCTATATCGCCACTATACTATAGTTATTACTTGGGTGACTGGTGTCTTTTTAGCCCTGCCCTGTGTGGAATGTTTATGATGTCTCATCTCCAGGGTATCCAAGGCTTTACTGGTCAGACAGGGACTCCTGGAGCTCCTGGGCCACCCGGACCCCCTGGCTTAGCTGTGAGTGGACTTTGGATTGCATCATGATGACTTAATTGAGTGTGTGTGTGAGAGAGGGAAAGAGAGAGAGAACCCACTAGGCAGAAACTGGTTAAATCTTCATTGTTTCCACGTCATTTCCACTGAAGAAATCAATCAGCGATGACTTTGAAACAATGTGGGAAACTAATTGGATTTGCAAAAAGTAATGTAACAGCATTTCATATTTTTTTCACCCAACTTTTAAACTAAATCCAATGACATAGTGAAATGTTTTGTTGAATTCACGTTAGTTGACAACTCAACCAAATGTAAATCAAAGCTAGACATTTAACTGACGTCTTTGCCCAGTGGGAAAGACTATGTGTGTTTGTGTTTTTGTGATGTAAGTGTTCATGATCAGTATACCGTTTTTTTCCTTACCAGGGTTCACCGGGCACTGCTGGAGGCAAAGGGGATAAGGTGAGTTAACAACGAGATAAACACGTCTTCTATACTGTATAATATATTATCAAATATGATGTTGATGCTCATAAATCCCCCTCTTTAGGGAGCGATTGGAGCGGGAGTACCTGGATTGAGAGGCGAGAGAGGAGACCCAGGACCCAGGGTAAAATCACATCACCATTTGAGTTTGAATTTCAATTGTATCTCATTTTGACAGTTACATGTTGTGTTGAAGATTTGTGTGTGTGTTGGGGGATTTACAGATCTGTGTGTCTTATGTTTGCAGGGGGAGGAGGGTCGAGGTGGTCAGAACGGGGAGAGAGGACTAGCGGTAAATCTCTTACCTACTGTTAACATCACTGTCTTTTTACTGGGAAAGTAATAAAACGCATTTTGATAAATAAATATTTTTACTTTCAAACGGCTCTCCTGTGAAGTCGTGACTTACGACATACGCCTAGTTTCCTGAATCGGGTCACAAATGGCAATTCATCCTGACCAATTTTGATTCCACCGCCTACATGGTGTTTATTTGTTTGTGTTTGTTTATTATTAGAGGTCATTGGCCCATTCCTCGATATTGATACTACTTAATAGAGAGAGTGAAAATGAGAGAAAAGATGTGCGAAGGCTGAAGTGGACATAGATAGAGCTCAAAAGACCTGTAAAAACGATGTGGCTTACGCAGTGCACAAATAACTCAAACGAAAGGAGAACTAATGAAAGCAAAAGACGTCAACATCATCGTCAGCATCATGCGTATACAGTTCAATCGTTTCACTCTCCATCCCTAGTATATCTTGATTGTAGGAATCAATGCAATCCATTATTGTCATGCCCATTTCCGCTCCAAACATAGAACATAGGTATATCCTGTTTCTCTGAACATATCACTAGTAATGCAGTTCATCTGTCCTTACGATATGTTTTATCCTCCACTTTCATTTAATGATATTGACCTTGTACTACATAGCTCTTTTAAAAGCTGCCAGCCAGGCTCTGACCCTCTTCACTTCCGGTACATTAGTCCTACTGAGAGTAAGGCTTTTGTTCGAGGCTGAAACAACTAAAGCTGGTCCTTTGTGGATCAGTTGGTAGAGCATGGCGCTAACGCCAGCGTAGAGGGTTCGATTCCCGGGACCACCCATACGGAAAAATGTATACATTTATGATTGTAAGTCACTTTGTATAAAAGCATCTGCTAAAAGGCAGATGCTGAGTATGTTCTAGCTCTCACCTAGAACATACTCAGCCTCTCTCACATTAGTTGCCTGGTAACCTCTAGAAAGGGGGTTGGATATTGTAGAGTGCCATTTAAAACTCAGGTGAGAAACAGACAGCAACTCTTCTATTAAAGTACAGTCCTTCCTCATACAGGAGAGTGCTAGTCAGTGTGGATATAGAGAGTTGTTTATTGCAGTTCTGGATGATTACAACCATAATGGTGATGATTGCTGGTGAGGATGTGCATGTTGGAGTACAAATGTTGGGATTTCTGTGTGTGTTCTGTACTTGATAAAGTTATTCCTCTGTGTGTGTGATGTGTGTGTTCTGTACTTGATAAATGTATTCCTCTGTGTGTGTGGTGTGTGTGTGTGTTGCGCTTGCGTGTGTCTGTGTGTGTCTGTGTGTGTTCACCAGGGCTCTCCAGGTGGCAAAGGAGGCAGGGGAGATAAGGTGAATATTATTATTAGATTGTTGTATTTTGCATCATGCTCTCTCTCTATCTCTCTGTCCACTGAGCATTCTGCTCATGTAAAATAGTGAATCAAATTGACATGTCTGACTAGTGAGTCCTACTCTCAATATATTTCAGGGTGAATTGGGGCTGCAAGGTGGCAAAGGAGAAAAGGTATGAATTTTAATGTGTGATGAGTAATATTGTTTGTGTGCGCGTGCGTGGTAGAATAATGTGGGGAAGCGCAGAAAAAGAGCTAAGGAGAGACAATGAGAAAAAAAAACATTAAAATCAAAAAGCTGTGAAAAGAATTACAAAAAACGACATATACTGCTCTGCCTAACAGTGATGTTGTCCCCTTTCAGGGTGATACTCTCCTGGTGGGAGGACCTCCAGGAGAGAAAGGAAATAAAGGAGAGACGGTGAATGACCCTCGATATACCCCACAACACTTATTATTGACTAATATAATAAACAATTGATCACAAAAATACCGCAGAGCACCAAGTATTGACTATGACACTACTAATCTCTCTGTGCGTCTGTGTGTGTGTGTGCATATGTGTATGTGCGTGTGCAGAATGGTCATTTACAACTGTTGTTCTCTTCTTTATCAGGGTGACCGAGGGCCCAAAGGGGTGCAGGGGGAGAAAGGCTTGAAAGGCAATGACGGCCCAGCTGGGGAGCAGGTGCGGTTGGCCTTGACAATGACACCATTGGAGTTTTCAAGAGCATAAACAGATCTGGGAGCAGGCTATTAATAACAGGTGTATAACTGTGTGTGTGCGTGCATATGTGTGTCTCCACAGGGTCTGAGGGGTGAGCCAGGAGACAGGGGCTCTACAGGGTTCCAGGGAGCCAGAGGTCCAGGAGGACAGAAGGTGACTTCATGACCTGATCTGTGTCAATGCTTTCATCAAAACTGCTGTGTCATCTATGTCAGAACCAATAGCATCAATAGTCAATCAATATTCATCAATGTCATAAAGTCCTCTGTGTATTATGGATTACTTTGCACGCAGTTTTCCCACCCATCGTATGGGAATATATCATCACACAACGGTGTACCCTGTGAAAATGAGCAGTGTATTTCTCAGACTGGATACTGTCGGTGACCCATTAAAAATGCAGTGCTTTAATGGGTTTGTCTTTGTGTCTGAAGGGAGAGGCGGGACAGCCTGGTGTACCTGGAGAATCAGTGAGTCTCCCATTTCACCTTCAGTTATGAAAACAATGTGTATTTCTTCCTGACCACATGATCTGAAAAACTATATTATAGCCTATAACTAGGATCCAAAGTTCTTCCTGGTCTGCTCCCCATTTACTCTCCTGTTGGTGGATTAAAGCCTCTGGTTGATTGTGTGTGTTCTCCCAGGGTACCCCAGGAAAGGATGGAATGCCAGGCTTTAGAGGGGATAAGGGAGACGTTGGAATAACTGGAATGCGTGGAATTAAGGTTTGTACGCACGTGTGTTTGTGTGTGTGTATGCAGCACAATGTATCTGTGTGTGTATGTGTCTGGTGCTTGTGTGCATGCGTGTGTTTGTGTGTGTGTACAGCCTGTCATCATATTTCAACTTTGAGTGCATCCCCACTTGAAGAAGTTTAGTGCCAACCCTGAGATGTCCTCTAAGCGACTGCCAGCCTCACAGATGATGCCACCGGGCCATAACGCTTCAATGGTTCCAAATTGACGTCACGTTGTAGAGGATTAGTTGAAATTCAGCTGTAAATGGATTTTCATCCTCATATATTCTATAAATACCTTTAATGACTGTTGGAAATATAATGTGTGTGTTTCTGTGGCATTCTGACAGACTTATTGCAGAGCCCTCTAACCTTCCTACTGTGTGAATCACTGTCCTAAAGGCAAAGTGTGTCTGAGGAAAACTTTGAGATGTGTTCTGTGTTTTCTTCACATGACCTTGCCACACTAACGGCAATATAATCACAGCATGATAATCTGGGTTTAGAAATGACTAATCCAGACAGCACAATATCTGCCAGCCCACTCAGTCTCACCATGCTATCAAACCCCCTCAATTTCCTCTTATCTGTCACTTGCTATTATTCTCCACAAATCACCCAGTTACTCATCCTTTAATCCATCCAGGATTCAGCGATCACAATTTTATTTGCTAAATCAACAATATCCTGCATATTATGCGAATTTGACCGGTCATTGCAGTATTTGTGCATAAAGCAGTCAAATCATTGCAATATTTTTGCAAAAAAATGACCCATCACCACAGTACAAAAACAGGGCTTGTGTTTTCAACCAATCACACACATTTACTGCATGATATGGTTCAATCAAGCCACACGTCAACAAACTATTTCCCATTTTTGCAATACATTTGTCAAAATCATAACATTGTTATATTTTTTTCCTGCAAATATCACAAAAAAATTCTGTGAAATCCTGGATGGACTGCTTTAAGTCTTTTAAGACTGAACCAGTGGTCTGTTCATGATCAAACATGGTCCAACTCAGTTCTGCTGGTCACTGTGACCAGCCCATTTTGACCCCCACCCAACACAGACCGGTTCTGACCAGCTGGTTGTTATTGGCAACCATCTGATTGAAAGTTGTTATTGATGAGTCACTTGGTGAATGAGGGGTTGTGTGCATTAGGCTGGGTTTTCTTGGCAGCTGAAAAGATTGTAAAATCTATCTATAAGTTTTCTTTCATTCTGAATTGGCAGTTTGTGCCACTTTGACTGACAGGGTCCCTCATCTTGCTCTCTGACTAACTAACTAACTGATCGTTTCCAGGGCGACCGAGGATCAAAGGGGGCTTGTGGATCAGACGGACCGAAAGGAGAAAAGGTACAGTGGGAGAGAAAGAGGAGGGATGAGGAGGTTAGAGGGGAAGAAATGTGTGACAGGACGTTAAATTGAATCAACTTTATTTATCCAGAGGAGCCAATTATTGTACTTGCATGGTAAGTTTTATAATGAAAGTCTGTCATAACCACTGTAACTATGACCTCTCTCACTTTAGTTGTTAATGAGGACATTTTATAAGATTAACAGTAGGGGATGCACCATGCTGTGTCTTTCTAATGACCTGGCTCTGTGTGTGTTCAGGGAGATTCAGGGATCCATGGGAGGTCAGGGTTGCCTGGAAGGAAAGGTGAACAGGTAAGAATTATCCCATGAAGTACACTATAACATAATGTTTAAAGGGCTCTAAACAGTACACCATTGAGTCTGATATATGTAATTTAGTATTACAACTGTATTTTCAGCCTTATCATCAAAGGGTAGATGTGTTACCAGGTGTTGTACCTGTGTGTTTCAGGGAGACTTGGGGCCTCCAGGGGCCATTGGAACCCCTGGCAAGGAGGGACTGATCGGCCCCAAGGTATTTGTCTTTGTATGGTGTCTGTGTGTGCGTGTGTACTTAATTGTGTGTGTATCAAGAGAACTGTGTGTTGATGTGTTACTTAATCTCTGTGTGTTTGTAGGGTGACCGAGGCATTGATGGAGTACTAGGACCCAAAGGAACGCAGGGAGAGAAGGGCGAAAGGGTGAGTCTTTAACCACAATTGAATCCACTCATGAAGTGCAGATCGGCACAAATACTCTGAATGTGACCACAGCCAAACCGAAGCTGACCACTGACTGTAGATGTAGGGGAGAGTTGGGTAAGTTGAGCCAATGGGGTAAGTTGAGCCACCCTTGTTTCTAGGAAACCATACACAAAATGATTCATTTGACTAAATATTTAGGAAGAGGTCATCATTTCATGGGGTCTGTGAAGGAATAAACCACATGGGAAAAGTGGTAAACAGATTTGACCAAGTCAAATGAATTCATTGTGTTAGAGGTTTCATGATGCTTGCATCTAAACCAAAGTAAATATTTTAAGATTGTTCAATACATCAGTTAGGGTCTCTATAAGCTTCTATATGAGGTTCTAAACCTAGCATGAAAGTGTATATTTGTGGCTGTGTGGGCGAATATAGTAAAAATGTTTGCCTTGGGGTAAGTTGAGTCAATGGCAAGTTATGCAAATTGAAGCATTTTCTTCATAAGTTGTGCCAAGTGATAGCAATGTTTTCAAAACTGTAATGTTTACATTCATTCTGATTATTTCCAGGGATACACAACATCTTGAAATATATGTGGATATCTTTGTTAGAAAGAATACTATATTATCCTTGACGGAGTGATGCTGAATATAAAAACTAGTCTCAACTTACCCCACTCTCCCCTGCTGTATATAAAGTCTGATGAAAACAACTGGTTGTAAATGGTATCTGACTGCGGCTCCCTTCCTCTCCCTCTTCCTCTCTACAGGGCCCCTCGGGTATCCCTGGCCCTCCGGGCCCCACAGGAGTGGACGGGGCCTCTGGACTGACAGGGCCTCAGGGGCCCGCTGGAGCTAAGGGCCCAGAAGGGCTCCAAGGACAGAAGGTACTCACTTGCTTTGTTTGTTGATGCCACCTAGGTATGATGTTGTAAATTTAACATGGTCAACGTGATTGTTGTTGTTGTCAGGGGGAGAGGGGGCCTATTGGTCCTGCCAAGATTGGTCCACGTGGTATCCCAGGTATACCAGGAGAAAGAGGCGGGCAGGTGAGTCTCACCACGTTACTGTGTGGTATTTCTGCTCATAGAGTATCAGACTGCAACTGTCCCCCAATAACTCCCTCAAACTGGCCACAGCACAGACACAGCTCTGACACTGGGGGCCTATCACTAAACATTATGCACTATATGGAACATTTGGGGACTTCAACATAAAATGTAGAAAAGGGTCAAATACAAGTTTTTGTGAAAAGGTTTTGTAAAGAAATTATAAATTTAACCCCTGAAGAAAACAGCTGTTGTTCCTTTCCAGTGCTTATTTCTGGTCGTTTGAGCCAGATAGGTACTCAGTATATAGTACATCTGACCTTGGGGTTGTATAGCTATTAGTTTGCCCAACTGCTCTGAGAACAGTGTCTTTATGTCAGTTGTGTGCTGTGTGTTCTAATACATGTCTCTGCTGCAGGGGGAGTTGGGCCTAGATGGAGCCAAGGGAGACAGAGGAGAGCCAGGCTTGACGGTCAGTGCTTCACCTTGGCCTCAGGGCCCAAATCTGCAGGTTCTACCACCAACCTGCCCACACACACATGCACACACACACACAACCACACAAACACACACACACACACACAAACACACACACACACATTATAATGTAGTCATGTCTCTCTGCCTGTCCCTTACTCTCCTCCTCTTCCCCTCTGGCTCTCTGTGGCAGGAGGATGAGATTCGTGCATACGTCCGCACAGAGATGAGCCAACACTGTGGTAAGTCTTAAAGTCACCTGCCAAAAACACAATGTCCCAAACTAACATGCTGGTGTTCTCAGTTGAACTTCAGTTCATCATCATCATCATCATCATCAAGTGAAACAAGTAATGGTGCTAACGGAGTGTTATGCAGATCCTCTGTCCATCTAGAACCTCTCAGTGCTGTTGACTGAAAGAGAGAGTAACATTCTATTTTCTCTTCCCTTCTCTCTTTGTCTTTCAGCTTGTGGAGGTGAGTGGGCTCAGTCTGACATGTGGACTAGGTGGTTTAAGTGCAGTAGCAGTAGTTCGCTTTGACATGAAATATTCAATTAGATTAGCTTTATTATTAGTTGTATGTACTCAGTGTGTTTTTGGTTCTGACATGTGTTCGTACTATATGTAGTCTTGGTTCTGTTGTCATGTGGTGTGGTCCATGTAGGTGTTCTACTCAGTGCTTGAAGTGGGCCAGTACAGAACTGACCTGTACAGAATATTGGCTCTAAAATATGATGAGTATCGGCAACTAAATATAAATAGTACCGGCACCCAAAATGAGTACCGGTACCTATTTCAGTCCACTTCAAGCACTGGCTGTAGTGTATGTTCTCATGTGTGTGTATATGTTAGTGTGTGGCTGCCTGTGGGTTTCGGTGGTGTCTGGTTGTTATGTTTATGTGTTTTACTGACCAACCTGGATGTCCTGTTGTTTTTATGTTCCTGGACCCTCTTCCTCCCCCCCCTGTACCTTGTTCCGGCCCGGCTCTCAGGTATTGTTGTGACAGAAACCCTGCCCAGCCCCAGGGTACGTCCCGCTCCAGAGCAACAGCTGGCCCGGAAGGGCAAGCAGGGCAAGGACGGTGAGTGTGTCCATCCATCCGTCCAACTGTCCTTCTATCCCTCATCACTCCTCTTGTCTGTCTGCCTGTTTGTTTGTATGTCTGTCTGTGTCTGTTGGTCTGTCCGTCTGTCTCTGTCTGTATCTGTTGGTCTGTCTTAACAAACAGCCCAGGGGGATGCTGTGAACACTGTTTTCTCATCAATAGTCTCTGAACATTAGGAATACTATTTTTAACTCTGCGTTTTGTCTGATTTTTAAAGTTAGGGGGTTTATAAGTGAGGGTATTCCAGCTGAATAAAGGCCATCGCCGTTCCTTGGTGGACTGAGTCCTTGGTGAAAGTCCAGCGTTGTGCTGTAGGAGTTGCGGTGGTCAGTGAGGGGTCGGGGGTTAGGTTTCTGACCGTTGTGGCGGCCCCTGCCCTGTGATATGTTGTAGGGCGTGAGCTGCGTGTTGTGGTGAACACCAACGACCCCGACTACGAACACTTCTACTCTATAGAGAGTTACGACGAACCCATGGCCATGGAGCAGAGCATCCACCTGACTCCCACTGCCAATCAGAGCCATGGTACGTCACACACGCACACCCTTAACCTTGGATCCAACCTCACACACTGAGGTCAGTCTAACACACAAACTCAACCTTGTATCCCTCTCACATACCCAGCCCAACCCTCCACTTAACTAACCTTCAAGTACTAAACCCAGTCCCACACTAAGACCAACCCTGTTTCCCCTTCACACTCTTGCCGTCAACATGCAGGTTCCTGGGTGTCTGCAAATCTCTCATTTCCAACAATGGGGGATTTACATGAATTGTTCAATTATGTGCATGTTTCTCAAGTTAGGATTGTATTTGTTTGTGTTAATGTGTCTGAAGTGTTTCTGTTTTGTGTTGTTAGGGTGCTTATTACAGTATGTCTGTTGATAAATGTTGATGTTGGTTGTATGATTACGTGTCGGCAGGTGAGAGAGTCACTGTTGACCCTCTGAAAACAAAGAGGCCCAGGAGAGAGGTCAAAGGGGAAGGTAAACCCGCCCACTTCCTCCTCTCCACTACTGGGGTGTTTCAAGGGCTTACTCCACCAGCCATCTTTGTATGTTTATGGACCTCTCCAGCATGATGGTTATTGATGTTCTGAAGAACACGCAAACACACACATACACACTCGCAGAAAAAATATCCCAAATAACCAATTGAGAATATATTTTTTTCTTTCTTATCGATTGCTGTCGATAACAAATCAAAACACCAAAGAGAGAGCTGTTTATTTTGTATGGGCTGCGTCTCAATCCACCGCATCCACCAATGTCGGCCTTCTGCGTCTGCGGTAGAAGGTGGCCAAGCTACAGAGATGTTTGTCAGACCAGGAGGCATCCAGAAAATCTTGTCTGAAAAACGACTGTAGTGTCTGAGCGGTTTGGCATCAAAACTAATGTGAACACTCTCATGAACATGTACATTGTTTTGCTTTATAACACCCATAAGACTCGTGTGACGGTAGCCCGGTACAAGTTCAAATATTTTATGGAAGTACAGTATATATGGAAGTAGTTTAGTGCCAAAAAAAGGTGTTAAATATGGGTGTAAAAAAAATATATGAGTCTTTCTTATATCTCTCAGATATAGGACAGACACACAAACTTAATATTTTTACTATCCGTTTACCCTATTCATCTATTCATCTATGGCAAAGATACTTATATGTTTCCCTTTTCCTCTGTGTTTGGTGTTAGCTAGTTACAGGCTAGCTAAATCTCCAGCCAGCATGGAACAAAAGGGGGGAGGGTCATTCAAAACTCTGACGCAGTTGTCATGTCAACACATCCGTCAGTTCCGCTGTGAACTGCATCACAAGAGACATGCCAAGCGGAAAATGTATAAAAAGAAATTACATCATTGATGCAATTTGAATGTTGTTTGAGTTGCTTTGTGTGTCACCAAATTTGCTTGAGATGATTTGACATCCAATTTGCGTGACATAAGCGTTTCAAAGAACTGTCAGTCAAGCTGAGCTCATGAATCTAAGCACACCGCCCACTGAGCCTGTCTTTTCAAACTTCCAGGTAGTTAGCCATGAGCTGAAAAAGTACTTATCGGACTGACTGTTCAGGATTTTTAAACCTATGACCTGACCCATCCCCTGTGCACTACGGCCCCCCCTAGCCTCCTACTCATGCTTTTAGTCACTAAAACTGAAACTAAATCATATAAAAATGGAATACTATACAATCAACTATACAATCAAAACTAAATAAAAAACTAGCATATCAGGTCTGAAAACTAACTGAAACTAAACTAAATTTGAAAAAACAAATAATAATAATAATATAAATAAAAACGCAAAAATAGAATAACCTTGTTATGCGGGAAACAAGAATTCCATTCAAGCTAAACATTGGATATATAGTGTTTTGCAACTAAATCTATTGCAATACACATTTTAAAAAATGAATTCAAAATCTGAGGACAGTATTTTACGAACACATAAAGGTACCCATAAGCATTCATTTCTGATGAAAAAACATACATGTGAAACATTTGTGGATATAGCATTTTGGAAATAAACTCTTAAATTGTATGATCACTTATTTCATGATAATGATGGAATGTTAAGCAACTGTACAGTAACATTAATACTAATATCACATTCAACTAACATTCACCTATAGCTTTTGAAGCTTGATTTTTCTCTCTCTCTCTCTCTCTCTCTCTCTCTCTCTCTCTCTCTCTCTCTCTCTCTCTCTCTCTCTCTCTCTCTCTCTCTCTCTCTGCCTCTCTGCCCCTCTCTCTGCCTCTCTCTCTCTCTCTGCCTCTCTGCCCCTCTCTCTGCCTCTCTCTCTCTCTGCCTCTCTCTCTCTCACTCTCTCTCTCTCTGCCTCTCTCTCTCACTCTCTCTCTCTCTGCCTCTCTCTCTCTCTCTGCCTCTCTCTCTCTCTCTGCCTCTCTCTCTCTCTCTCTCTGCCTCTCTCTCTCTCTCTCTCTGCCTCTCTCTCTCTCTCTCTCTGCCTCTGTCTCTGCCTCTCTCTCCATCTGCCTCATTGTGTGTGTGATGTATTCCAGCTCCAGTGGATCCTTGTGTGTTGCCCCTGGAGGAGGGCAACTGTGGAAGATTTACTCTGCGCTGGTACTTTAACAGCCAGGTCCAGGCCTGCCGACCCTTCATCTACAGCGGCTGTGAGGGCAATGCCAACCGGTTCCTCCAGCAGGAGACCTGTGAGGAGCGCTGCCTCGGGGAGGACACAGGTACACACACACACAAGCAAGCAGACATAGTAACCTACTGTGCACACACACACACACACGTGCATACAATTAACTGGCAAAATAAAGGAAACACCATCGCAGTGTCTTAATATGTTGTTGGGCCACCACGAATCTCTACAGAATCTCCCATAAGTGTTCAATTGGGTTGAGAGCTGATGACACACAGACACACACACACACACACACACACACGCGCGCACGCACACCCACAGACAGATATACACTCCCCTATACTTAAACTGGCCATTTTTATACATGACCCTAAGCATGATGGGATGTTGATTGCTTAATTAACTCAAGGACCACACCTGTGTGGACGTGCCTGCTTTCCATATACTTTGTATTCCTCATTTACTCAAGTGTTTCCTATATTTAGGCAGTTACCTGTACATTATGCTGAATACAGATACATTCATGCTGCACATACACACGTACACACAAGCAAATATATTTTAAAAAACGGCACATTTTCTTTTGTTGCAGGTGCTATTCCTTTGAAGAAGGGTCGATGATGAACGGCATGTCATGACCACCTCTCCACCCTAAAGAATGTCAACAAATGGTTGTTTAATATTGAAAACTATAAACATTGGCAAGGTTTTGAATATATATATATATAAAGCTTTGATGGATCTTGTCTCATTGCCACAGGTCACATTGTTGATTTGCTTATTTATTTCAAGTACATTTATATTACATTAACTGCAGCCAAACGTTTTAATCCCTCTCAGAATTACATCTAGCGATTACAGCAGTACTGTATTACTGGAAGACAATGTTGTCCAAACATTGACGCAACCTTACCACAGAAAGCAGGATCTGCCTTTGGTGGATGTACAGCTCATGAGTTCC
Organism: Oncorhynchus keta; assembly: GCF_023373465.1. Lineage (NCBI taxonomy): Eukaryota > Metazoa > Chordata > Actinopteri > Salmoniformes > Salmonidae > Oncorhynchus > Oncorhynchus keta. The sequence goes on along the minus strand of NC_068430.1, from coordinate 35,550,430 downwards.
AAATCTGTCCACTAAATAACAGAGCTGTTCTGTATGTATGAAGAGGCACGCACAATACGTTATACAGTATGTTATAATATTTTGCCAATGTGATGTACATATAAATGTATATTTGTATTACCTGGGAAAAAGTGTTTTGTGTGTCCTAATGATTCATGTTAAACTCTGCATTTTTTTACCTGACAGAGGTAAGGTGCTATTTTAAAATGTATATTTGTATTGCACTTTTCATTTGTTGTTTTCAAAGAAAAAACTAAAGTTTGTTTTTTTCATCAAGTTTAATGTTCAAATTGCAAAGGAACACACTCATGTTGGCTTGACAACATTAATCATTGTTTTATTAAATATATAAAGAAAAGTATTTGTACAATGTTTTTTAATGGAAGAGACTTTTTGAAGTGGTAGTTTGTTTGGGCCCTGGGTCAGCACACTGGGAAATATAATAATGTACTGAGAAGACAAGAGTTTTTCCTGGTCAGGTCACATGGTCAGGAAAGATTCCTGGCCTTAGTTTTAGCTATGTCATGTGCAGTTCCTGTACCTGAGTAAGGATGAATTATTGATGGCACCACCTTGAGCATAGAGAAGATGAGGATATTGATGATGACCATGTTGAGGCTGATGCTACGATCTGTTCACACTTCCCTCCTTCACACGTCTTTACTGCGTGTTGTGCGTTGAATGTTCGAAGGATGATCTGACAGTTGGGTGTGACTCGTCCTCCCCTGTTCTCTCTCTCTCTCTCTCTCTCTCTCTCTCTCTCTCTCTCTCTCTCTCTCTCTCTCTCTCTCTCTCTCTCTCTCTCTCTCTCTCTCTCTCTCTCTCTCTCTCTCTCTCTCTCTCTCTCTCTCTCTCTCTCTCTCTCTCTCTCTCTCTCTCTCTCTCTCTCTCTCTCTCTCTCTCTCTCTCTCTCTCTCTCTCTCTCTCTCTCTCTCTCTCTCTCTCTCTCTCTCTCTCTCTCTCTCTCTCTCTCTCTCTCTCTCTCTCTCTCTCTCTCTCTCTCTCTCTCTCTCTCTCTCTCTCTCTCTCTCTCTCTCTCTCTCTCTCTCTCTCTCTCTCTCTCTCTCTCCTCTGATTTCCCCTGGGGAGACACTTCAGGACAAGCCCTACACAGTTGGTCACAGATTTGCATAGTTTTTAAATAAATGTTATTACATGGTTATTACAGGTTTAATCATGTCTATTACAGTTGTGTGTGGGGGCGGCTTAAGATCTGTGTTTTTTTTTGCATTCATCACACTTCTCTGCACCCAGCCTGGCCCTCAATCTGCTCAGTTCCTCTGTCTATTACTGTTACTCAAGGTGGGTGTGTGTGTGTGCGTTGTCTATGGTACACAGCAAATTCTCCAGTGTTGAATCAACACTAAGAGTGTTAAGTTTAACATTATTCCACTGTCTATATGGGTTCACAAATGTCAGTGTACAATTATCGCTTTGCTTAGTGCTGATACTGTTCATCTTTCTCTAAGAAAGTAACACCTATAGTGTTACAGTAACTCATTTTTTGATGTTTTAACACTGGTGTAAAGCCTAATTTGCATATTTCCCAGGGTGCCTTGCCTTTTCAAGTGAATTGTAGCGTTACCACCCATTACTTTATTTGTTAGTGACAGCGACATGGTTGTTAAATTTGTTCCTTTTAAAGTCATGTGGCCGTCAAAAAGTGAGTTCCTTAGTTGACAATACATTACATACTGTATATCAAGGCCTTACTTTGATGGACTTGTTTTACCCTAAACTCCTGGTTTACAGGTCACTTACATCAGGCACTGCAAGTACATCAGGCCGGCTCTGCAAATAACATTGTGTCATTTTTATTTGAATCCAGCCAGAGTTAGGACTGATTGTATTAGTTTGGGAAAATCTATGTTCCCAAATCTTTGTCTAGCATAAGATTAATTAATCAATGTACATGCAAAAAGACATTGCCCCAAAAAAATGCAGTAGAGCATGCTGGGAAATCTGATAATGATGAGTGTGGTTTTGATGGAAATGTTTTACTCTCATACTCAACACTGGTAATTAACACCAACACTGGGGTTATTTTACTAGAAATGTTTCACTGAAAAATGAACACGAGGTAACACTTACCAATTTGCTGTGTAGAGTAAATATTTTCCTCTCCTTATATCTGATCAACAGCATCTGGCATTGAATGATACAGATTTTAGCAGCCGGTGGTGCATACAGTTACATCTTCTCACCCTGCCTGATCAAGGGAGGAGAGGGGGTTACCCTTCCCATGAGCCTCTGCCTGGGGGGCTTCTTTCCTGCTTTCCTCTGTGGTACCAACTTAGAGAGGAGAGGGGGGCTGTGGTACCTCTGAGAAATGAGAGGGTGGCTGTGGTATCTGATAGAGGAGAGGGTGGCTGGGGGCTGTGGTACCTTTGAGGAGAGGGGGGCTGGTGGGCTGTGTTACCTCTGAGGAGAGGGGGGATGTGGTACTTCTGATGAGAGAGGGGCTGGGGGGATGGGGTACCTGTGAGGAGAGGGGTGTTGCGAGGTTGTGGTACTTCTGGGGAAAGGGGGGCTGGGAGGTTGTGGTACCTTTGAGGAGAGGGCGGATGTGGTACTTCTGATGAGAGAGGGGCTGGGGGATTGTGGTACTTCTGAGGAGAGGGGGGCTGTGGTACCTCTAAGGACGGGGCTGGGAGGATGTTGTACTTCTGAGAAGAGGGGGGCTGTGGTACCTCTGAGGAGAGAGGGGCTGTGGTACCTCTGAGGAGAGAGGGGCTCGGAGGCTGTGGTACCTCTGAGGAGAAGGGGGCTGGGGGACTGTTGTACCTCAGAGGAGATGGGCTGGGGGGCTGTGGTACTTCTGAGGAGAGGGGGCTTGGGGGCTGTCCTCAGAGGTACCAAATATAGGTGTGCCACGCATGTAACGCGCCATACCCAAGAAAACTCGTGGCTGTAATCATTGCCAAAGGTGCTTCAACAAAGTACTGAGTAAAGAAAGGGTCTGAATATTTACAGTTGAAGTCGGAGGTTTACATACACCTTAGCCAAATATATTTAAACTCAGTTTTTCGCATTGCCTGACATTTAATCCTAGTAAAAAATTCCCTGTCTTAGGTCAGTTAGGATCACCACTTATTTTAAGAATGTGAAATGTCAGAATAATAGTAGAGAGAATTATTTTTTTCCAGCTTTCATTTCTTTCATCACATTCGCAGTGGGTCAGAAGTTTACATACACTCAAATAGTATTTGGTAGCATTGCCTTTAAATTGTTTAACTGGGTCAAATGTTTCGGGTAGCTTTCCACAAGCTTCCCACAATAAGTTGTGTGAATTTTGGCCCATTCCTCCTGACAGAGCTGGTGTAACTTAGTTAGGTCTTCTAGGCCTGTTTGCTCGCACGTGCTTTTTCAGTTCTGCCCACAAATTTTCTATAGGATTTAGGTCAGGGATTTGTGATGGCCACTCCAATACCTTGACTTTGTTGTCCTTAAGCCATTTTGCCACAACTTGGGAAGTATGCTTGGGGTCATTGTCCATTTGGAAGGCCCATTTGCGATCAAGCTTTAACTTCCTGACTGATGTCTTGAGATGTTGCTTTAATATAGCTACATCACTTTCCTACCTCATGATGCCATCTATTTTGTGGAGAGCACCAGTCCCTCCTGCAGCAAAGCACCCCCACAACATGATGCTGCCACCCACGTGCTTCACGGTTGGGATGGTGTTCTTCAGCTAGCAAGCCTCCCCCTTTTTCCTCCAAACATAGCAATGGTCATTATGGCCAAAGAGTTCTATTTTTGTTTCATCAGACCAGAGGACATTTCTCCAAAAAGTATGATCTTTGTCCCCATGTGCAGTTGCAAACCGTATTCTGGCTTTTTTATGGCGGTTTTGGAGCAGTGGCTTCTTCCTTGCTGAGCAGCCTTTCAGGTAATGTCAATATAGGACTCATTTTACTGTGGATATAGATACTTTTGTACCTGTTTCCTCCAGCATCTTCACAAGGTCCTTTGCTGTTGTTCTGGGATTGATTTGCACTTTTCGCACCAAAGTACGTTCATCTCAAGGAGACTGAGCACATCTCCTTCCTGAGCGGTATGACAGCTGTGTGGTACCATGGTGTTTATACTTGTGTACTATTGTTTGTTCAGATGAACGTGGTACCTTCAGGCATTTGTAAATTGCTCCCAAGGATGAACCAGACTTGGCTGATTTCTTTTGATTTTCCCATGATGTCAAGCAAAGAGGCACTGAGTTTGAAGGTAGGCCTTGAAATACATCCACAGGTACACCTCCAATTGACTCAAATCATGTCAATTAGCCTATCAGAAGCTTCTAAAGCCATGTCATAATTTTCTGGAATTTTCCAAGCTGTTTAAAGGCACAGTCAACGTACTGTATGTAAACCTCTGACCCACTGGAATTGTGATACAGTGAATTATGAGTGAAAAATATCTGTCTGTAAACTATTGTTGGAAAAATTACTTGTGTCATGCACAAAGTAGATGTCCTAACCCACTTGCCAAAACTATAGTTTGTTAACAAGAAATTTGTGGAGTGCTTAAAAAACAAGTTTTAATGACTCTAACCTAAGTGTATGTTAACTTCCGACTTCAAATGTATATAAATGTGATATTTCCATGGGGGAATTTCTCATAAATTACCAACTATTTCTAAAAACCTGCTTTTGCTTTCTCATTATGGGGTATTGTGTATACAGTAGATTGATTAGGGGGAAAACTATTTCATCAATTTTAGAATAAGGCTGTAATGTGAACAATTTGGGGAAAAAGTCAAGGGGTCTGAATACTTTCCCAACACACTGTATGTACTAAGACATATAGCCATTTCAGTGCAAAGGGAAATCCACTAGAAACATTATGATCCTGGTGGTGCAGCAGACTAAATAACCTACAAGGCTCAACGATGGCAAATCGCAGGTTAAAATCTATGTACTTCATTGTCATTCTTTTAAATAAATATGTTTGAACAATAATCTAAGAAAATATGTTGTAAGAAAATGTAAATGCCATTCGAAGTTTGTCTACTTGATATATTAATGTTACATTTCACATCAATATTAGCAGAACATTGCAGCAATGTTTTCATCACTACTTCCATTATAGCCATAAGATAACGCAATATATGTCCCAACAGGTCTAAATGTGTCATGACAGTGTTATGACCATATTATAACAGGTTATGACAAGTTATGTGAGATGTTATGACATGGTTATGACCGTGTCTTAATGTGTTATGGCGCTGACTGTCCAGTAAAGTGTTACCAAAAGGTGAATAGAGGGTGTTTTCCAGGAGGGTTGTATAAAGAGCTCGCTCACGAGTGCACAAATATAATATGGCTCTGATTTATCAATGAAAACATGCCAATACTGTATGCTGTGTGTGTGCACGCAAATCCTAGAATCTCCATGTACGCCAGAATTTAGTCAGAAATGTATGTACAGTTGATAAATGAGGCCCCTGGATCATCATATACCTTATAGAATAACTTTATAACGGTCTAGCACAAATGTTTGTTGTTATAGGTGTTAGTGGTAATATCTCCCTCAAGACTAACTGAATGATCCAGGAATCTCCAACATTTTATTGCTGAAGTATTGAATGTCCCGTGAACTTTATTATAGCCATCATGTCATAATGTCACAGAATAATTATGTGAGATTATCGTAGGAATATCCCCTGCTTGTTGTTAAGGATAACACATCCAGAACGCTCCTGTAATGTTTCCTCAGAACCACTTCTATTGCTCCCACATTTTGTTGCCAGTATGTTCTAAGAACATGATCAGAACACTGTTATTACATTCCCTGGCAACATAATGATAACCTTAATGGAATGTTCTGTAGTAGTTTTTACTGATGTTGTGAACATTTTATTGAATGTTATAAGAACGTTCCAATTATATTTAATTTCTAACATTTTCTTGAAAATAATATTTGGTGATCAAAAACATTCTTTGAATGTTTGTGGGACGTTTTCATCCTTATGTTAGCTCAAACCCTAACTAGAACTTAATGGGAACGTTAGCTAATGTTCTGGGAATGTTCCCAGTTTGCTGGGCTGTTTGTTGTTGTCAATACATATAATTGGTTGTTAGACCTACAGTATATAGGATCTTAATTTGACCACCCCTTTGCAAGAGAAATGTTCCTTCGCCGCAGGAAATAAAGCTTGCATTGTATTTGAGGTTTAAAAATGCTTCTAAAGTTAGTCATTTCCACTTTAAAATGTCAGACTTGATTTGAAAAATGTATCAACCCATACAAAAATAATTTTTGTTCTGGGTGTTTTTGGTTAAAATTTACCATAATAGCAATGTGCCAGCTACAGGTAACTGCCAAAATAAAGGACACATCAACATAAAGTGTCTTAATAGGGTGTTGGGCCACCACGACCAGCCAGAACAGTTTCAATGCGCCTTGGCATAGATTCTAAAAGTGTCTGGAACTTTATTGGAGGGATGCGACATCAACCTTCCATGAGAAATTCCATCATTTGGTGTTTTGTTGATGGTGGTGGAAAACTCTGTCTTCGGCACCCCTCCAGAATCTCCCATAGGTGTTCATTTGGGATGAGATCAGACAGACAGACAGACAGACAGACAGACAGACAGACAGACAGACAGACAGACAGACAGACAGACAGACAGACAGACAGACAGACAGACAGACAGACAGACAGACAGACAGACAGACAGACTTTAAACCCCCTATGCTCCTTTGTGACCCCTCTTTTTCAAGTCACTGAGATCTCTTCTTTATACCTTCAGGTAACAAGACAGGACATGGATATGTCTGGTGTTAGTCCAAATGCGTAACCAGGATATGAACTCTTCTTCTAGCCATGGTAGACAAAATAATATGAAACTGGGCATTTGTATACATGACCATAAGCATGATGGGGTGTTAATTGCTTAATGAACTCAGGAACCACACCTGTGTGGAAGCACCTACTTTCAATTTACTTTATATCTGTCATTTACACAAGCGTTTCCTTTACTTTGTTAGTTACCTGTATATGAGGGGATAGTGGGCCTAATTGGACATGGCTATATTAATGTGCACATGCTCAAAGTTATTAAAGGTGAATTATTTAATGGAAAACAATGCACTGACTACATGTGACTAAACAACTGTGACTAAAACTAGACTAAAATTGTGCAGAGTTTTAGTCTACTAATAGCAACTAAAACTAAGAAGGATGAAATTACTAAAATGAGGCTAAGACTAAAAAGTATTTTATTAATCATAAAGACTACATCTAAAATAGCTGCCAGAATGACTGTATTAGACAGAGGTGGCTCCCCCTGTCTCCATGCGCCAGTACTGCACCCTAACACCTATCAGCATGAAGCAGAGGCACATTCTGAAGCTGTTCATTTTTCCTCTTGAGTGACCTTGTCTGCTTAAAGCCGCAGGGTCTGTGGTTGGCAGAGCGCTAGAGTGGTAGGAACAAGCCAACAGGAGGACAGCGCATGCCAAGAAGTCACTCTTTCTCCCTCCCTCCTTCTCTCCTCCTCTCACTCCTTCTCCTGCCAACTTCCCTATCCAAGTACCCCAAGGGCTATTGCCATGGCAATGAACATTTACTGCCATGTATTTTTTGCTTCCATTGCTTTTTACCCTCCTCTGTCATGTGATATATGTAACTGATGCTTTTGTTTAATCCTCAGATAACCGTGTGTGTGTGTTTGGTGTGAAGGAGTGTGCACATGTCATGTGTGAGAGCACATGCGTGTGTCCTATTTTACCCGTCAGCTGCTTTCAGGCTTCAAACTCATGTCTTATCTGATTCAGAGGGGTTGGGTTAAATACGGAAGACACATTTCGGTTGAATGTATTCAGTTGTACTACTGACTAGGTATCCCCCTTTCCCTTTATCTATCGTGTGTGTGTGTGTGTGTGTGTGCGTGTGCGTGTGCGTGTGCGTGCGCGTGTGTGCGTGCGCGTGTGTGTGTGTGTGTGTGCGTGTGTGTGTGTGTGTCTGCAGGAGTGTGTGAGTGCGGGCATTCAAAGTTCCCTCTGTCCTCTAAGAATTTAACTCAGAGTAGTGCCACTGTAAGCGTTTATTTGGCCTATTGATCCTTAGTTGCGCCCTGCTGTGCTTCTGGCTGTCTCTCCACTGCCAGTAAGCAGTTTCACTACAAACTAATTAGAATTAGAAATGGATATTACACACCTTACTCTCTGCCTCTTTATACATACCCTATCTGCCTTTCTCAATTACCATTAGTAGCAATGTGGGTGCCCCACCTATCTGAGGATCTGTCTTTTTCAGCCATCTATATTTCCTGTGTATAAGGGGTGCAAAATCCACTTGTCACTTAAATATCGCTGAATTGATTGCTTTCATTTCACTCATACAACTCTTTCATACTCTTGCTTGTACCTGTTGTTTTTTTCCCATTGACGTTATGACCATGGAAATATTTGTAATGAGCTATCAAACGCTCTAAAATGAGTAGTTTTTTCACACAATACCACAGATGCCTCAAGTTTTGAGGAAGCGTGCGGTTGGCATGCTGACTGCAGAAATGTCCACCAGAGGTGTTTCCAGATAATTTAATCTCTTCATTTCATTTCTTTACCATAAGCCGCCTTCAATGTCATTTGGGGGCGGCAGCGTAGCCTAGTGATTAGAGCTTTGGACTAGTAACTGAAAGGTTGCAAGATCGAATCCCCAAGCTGACAAGGTACAAATCTGTCATTCTGCCCCTGAACAAGGCAGTTAACCCACTGTTCCTAGGCTGTCATTGAAAATAAGAATTTGTTCTTAACTGACTTGCCTAGTTAAATAAATAGAGAATATGGCAGTACGTCCAACCGGCCTCCCAACCGCAGACCAATGCCAGCCCATTCACCTGCGGCTTCTTCACCTGTGGAATCATCTGAAACCAGCCACCAGGACAGCTGATGAAACTATGGGTTTGTACAACCGAAGAATTTCTGCACAAACTGTCAGAAACCGTCTCAAGGAAGCTCATCTGAATGCTCGTCGTCCTCACCAGGGTCTTGACCTGACTGCAGTTCGGGGTTGTAACCGACTTGAATGTGCAAATGCTCACCTTCGATGGCCACTGGCAGGCTGTGGAAGTGTGCTCTTCACAAATTAATCCTGGTTTCAACTCTACTGGGCATGCAGGGCGTGTATTGCATCGTGTGGGTGAGTGGTTTGCTGATGTCAACGTTGTGAACAGAGTGCCCCATGGTGGCGGTGGGGTTATGGTTTAAGGTATGGGCAGGCATTTTTTTTCCCGCCTTTATTTAACCAGGTCGGCCAGTTGAGAACAAGTTCTCACTTACAACTGCGACCAAGATAATGCAAAGCAGTGCGACACAAACAACAACACAGAGTTACACGTGGGATAAACAAACGTACAGTCAATAACACAATAGAAAAGTATATATACAGTGTGTGCAAATGAGTTAAGATTAGGGAGGTAAGGCAATAAATAGGACATAGTGGCGAAATACCTACAATTTAGCAATCAAAACACTGGAGTGGTAGATGTGCAGGAGATGAATGTGCAAGTAGAGATGCTTGGGTGCAAAGGAGCAAGAACAAAAAAATAACAATATGGGGATGAGGTAGTTGGGTGGGAAATTGACATCAATGATCTGTAAGCTGCTCTGACAGCTAATGCTTAAAGTTAGTGAGGGAGATATGAGTTTCCATCTTCAGTGATTTTTGCAATTTGTTCCAATCATTGGCAGCAGAGAACTGGAAGGAAAGGCAGCCAAAGATTAATTGGCTTTGTGGGTGACCAGTGAAATATACCTGCTGGAGCGTGTGCTATGGGTGGGTGCTGCTATCGTGACCAGTGAGCTGAGATAAGCCAGGGATTTGCCAAAGACTTATAGATGACTTTGAGCCAGTGGGTTTGGTTATGAATATGTAGTGAGGGGCAGCCAATGAGAGCATACAGGTCGCAGTGGTGGGTAGTATATGAGGCTTTGATGACAAAACAGATGGCACTGTGATAGATTGCATCCAATTTGCTGAGTAGAGTGTTGGAGGCTATTTTGTAAATGACATCGCCAAAGTCAAGGATTGGTAGGATGGCCAGTTTTACAAGGGTATGTTTGGCAGCATGAGTGAAGGATGCTTTGTTGCGAAATAGGAAGCCGATTCTAGAATTAATTTTGGATTGGAGATGCTTAATGTGAGTCTGGAACGAGAGTTTACAGTCTAACCAGACACGTAGGTATTTGTAGTTGTCCACATATTCTAAATCAGAACCATCCAGAGTAGTGTTGCTGGATGGGTGGGTATGTGCGAGCAGCGATCGGTTGAAGAGCATGCATTTAGTTTTACTTGCATTTAAGAGCAGTTGGAGGCCACAGAAGGAGAGTTGTATGACATTGAAGCTCGTCTGGAGGTTAGTTGACAACATTTTTGAGAATATGAGAATATTCATGTCCAAAGAAGGGCCAGAGGTATACAGAATGGTGTCGTCTGCGTAGAGGTGGATCAGAGAATCACCAGCAGCAAGAGCGACATCATTGATGTATACAGAGAAAAGAGTCGGCTGAGAATTGATCCCCGTTGCATCCCCATAAAGACTACCAGAGGTCCGGACAACACTCCCTCCGATTTGACACACTGAACTCTATCTGAGAGGTAGTTGGTGAACCAGGCTAAGCTACGGACAACAAACACAATTGCATTTTATCGATGGCAATTTCAATGCACAGACATACCGTGACGAGATCCATTGTCATCCGCCGCCATCACCTCATGTTTCAGCATGATAATGCACAGCCCCATATTGCAAGGATCTGTACACAATTCCTGGAAGTTGAAAATGTCCCAGTTCTTCCATGGCCTGCATACTCACCAGACATGTCACCCCATTGAGCATGTCTGGAATTGTCTGGATCGAAGTGTACAACAGGGTGTTCCAGTTCCAGCCAATATCCAGCCACTACTCACATACGTAGAATGTATGCACACATGACTGTAAGTCGCTTTGGATAAAAGCGTCTGCTAAATGGCATATATTACAGCCATTGAAGAGGTGTAGTACAACATTCTACAGGCAACAATCAACAGCCTCATCAAGTCTATGCGAAGGAGATGTGTCGCGCTGCATGAGGCAAATGGTGGTCACACCAAATACTGACTGGTTTTCTGATCCACGCCAGTACCTTTTTTTGTAAGGTACTGTATCTGTGACCAGCGTGAGGGCCTAATTCATTTATTTCAATTGACTGATTTTCTTAAATGAACTGTAACTCAGTAAAAATCTTTGAAATTGTTACATGTTGTGTTCATATGTTTGTTCGGTGTACATGGAAGTGTTACACTTGAAAGTTATCGAAACACTTTGATAAAAATACGTACATAAGTTCAGCAATTGCTCTCTTCTGGTATTAATCTGTAGGCTACTGACCGATTCAAAGCTTCCTCTTGGTCAGTAGCTACAGAGTGGTATGAGAAGAGTGCCATCTTCCTGCATCTCACAACTGCCTGTATTTATTGATCTCTGCCTGCTGGGCCCATGGGTTGAGGTAAACGCTGTCATATCCAGGACGGAGTGCCATGCACTTCACCCCCCACCCCCTGTCACCTGACTGCACCTGTCCATAACCTGTAATATATGACATAGATGGAAGGCACTTATCCACCCACTGGAGACTTGAAGACAGAGAGCTGTACATGTCAGTGTGGTTAGACAGACACATCCTTAGAATAGAGACCATAGAAATAGAACAGAATGCCGTGTTAGTTCTGGGACAGCTGAAGTTGTACCAAATATCTGTATGCTCCTTGTTCTATCTGTGGTTGTACTCTACACACAACTTATTTTCATTTGCTAGTTCAAGTTTAGGCTTCTGTCTTCATAAGCAAATCAATATGATAGCCTACTTACAGCAGAACATGTTTTGTCTTTGAAACACAAACACTCCCATCAATTTTTTTGGTTGATAAACTTATCTACATTCAAGCTGGCCATGTTTGTGCAATGTCCACATGTAGCCTACACCTGTAGGGATACTAGTTCTGGGATTTGAGGTCTAAAGCTCGAACAGCAGACAGAAGGGGAGAGGAGACAAAACTAGCCAGTTGTAGAATATTGTGTTGACAGCTGAGCTGACTGAAGACTGGGCATTAGAGCGTTGGGCCAATAACCAAAAGGTTGCTGGATGGAATCCCTGAGCTGACAAGGTAAAAATCTGTTGTTCTGCCCCTGAGCAAAGGCAGTTAACACACTGTTCCCCGGGCGCCGAAGACGTGGATGTCAATTTTGGCAGCCCCCCGCACCCCTCTGATTCATGCGGAATCAGTGAGTGCAGTTCACCTTTAATGAGGCAGTCTAGACAGAGCAGGTGAGTGCAGGTAGACCTAGACAGTGCCACTTTTTGGTGGTTCCAGCACCAGCCCACTATTTATGTTAATGTGTTTGTATATGAAAATTCTCCCAGTGTATTTATGCAAATACGGCACATTATTATTCATTTTACACAACATCTAAAAAAATACCTGATACCGTTAGAAAATGTATATATGACTGCATTCTATGAATTCCCACCAAAATCCTTGAACTGAATTCATTATTTGTCCCTGCCAGTAAAATGTTAATACAGTCAATATCTGCCTACGGCGGCCTTTCTCAATAGCAAGGCTATGTTCACTGAGTCGGTACAAAGCTTTCCTTAATTTTGGGTCAGTCACATTGGTCAGTTTTTCTGCCACTGTGTACTCTCTGTTTAGAACCAAACAGCATTCTAGTTTGCTGAGTTTATTTTGTTCATTCTTTCCACTGTGTCATATAATAATATTTTTGTTTTCTCATGATTTGGTTCCCCGACAACTGTCATTCACTGTTTTATTCTCCATTCCAATTTATGCTAAAACTATTAGCAGCCCTAGTTTTATTAGGTTGTTTTTGTTGCACTGCTCTCCCCTTACATGAAGTGTGCATGTAACACAAAAGGCACATACAAAGTGCACTCACACACACACACACACACACACACACACACACACACACACACACACACACACACACACACACACACACACACACACACACACACACACACACACACACACACACACACACACACACACACACACACACACACACACACACACACACACACACAGACTCTCTGGACAGACAACTGCCATTGACTTTGAGAGGTGGCTCATCTTACCTTTCTCCCCAGGCTGGTGCTTTGCTGGACTGCTTTCAACTGTTCTTTGGCTTTACCAACACAAGAGGATAGAGCATCTCTCCCTCTTTGTCTCTCTCCATCCTCTCTCCTATATTCTATCCTCTCTCCATCCTCTCTCTCTCCTATCTTTTACCCTCTCTCTCTCTCTCCTAATCTTCTACCCTCTCTCGGCTAACAGAAAGAGAGAGAGAGGAATGAGGGTACTATTTTGGACACGAGGTAAATTGGACAACCATTCGTTCTTTATATTACTGTAGCATAGGCTGTGCTGCAGCAAATGTAGGCCTACAAGAAAAACTTTGACCATAATCAGATGATAGGTCTACATGCATTGTGAACTGCTCTCCGTACTGAGATGGGCTGTCTGTCCCCACATTGAGCATTGATTCATCATGCAGAGGCCCTAGAGAAGCCAGATTTAGACACTGCATATAATTTAACAGTTCCATTTCACGCCATGCTATTCATATAAATAATTTATATATTTTTTGCAGCTATTTATCCCAGGAAAGGGGAGCATTTCAGGGCGGTAAAATGCCGGTAAATCTCGGTAACCGGGTTTGCTCTAATTCTGACTAAAAGACAGGTTGATACTGATGTCTGAACTGGGAGAGATCTTGCACGCAGCATTAAAACCATGCAAGACACATCTATTACTTTTCATCATCTTTTGTTGTTATTGAATTGAATGGTAAGGGGGGACCCTGTATATTCTTCAAAGATGTCAAGAAATTGTCTTATATGGGACACCACGCAAAGGGATGATGACTAACATGTACCACAAGACAAAATGACAGTATGAGAGGATAGAGCATCTCTCCCTCTGTCTCTCTCCATCCTCCCTCTCTCCTCTCTCCTCCTATCTTCTTCCCTCTCTCAGCTAAAAGGGGGATAATTTTGCAGCTGAGCAGGAAGTGGAGCTGTCATTTAGGGAGAGAAAGAAGGGGGGGAGAAAAAGAGACTCCCATATCTAATGGGTGAAATACCACAGTGTGCCATCACAGCAGCAAGATTTGTGTCCTGTTGCCACAAGAAAAGGGCAACCAATGAAGAACAATCACCATTGTAAATACAACCCATATTTATGTTTTTTTATTTTCCCTTTTGTACTTTTATTATTTGCACATCCTTACAACACTGTATATATACATAATATGACATTTGTAATGGCTTTATTCTTTTGGAAATTCTGTGAGTGTAATGTTTACTGTTCATTTTCATTGTTTATTTCAATGTTAACATATGTTTCCCATGCCAATATAGCCCTTAAATGTAATTTAATTGAGAGGACTGCGGGGCTATTTGGACGCTTGAGGTAAGTTGAGTCCCTCAACCCTACCCTGCTATTACCTCCGCCCCAACCCTGGGACAATGTCACACTGCCTTCTCTATCAAGTCAATTGACTATCTTGAGCTCTATAGGATTTAATCCAGGTGGTTCTATTCCAGTCCTCGGTTCCCCTCAGATGGCACATTGCTTTTCTTCCAAGTCAACATTAACACACCTGATTCAACGAATCATCAAGCACTTGACTAGTTGAATCAGGTGAAGCTCCTTTGAATCTCCTGAACATGATGAGATTATTATGGATGAAGGGCAAGAATCTTTTTGTTGTTGTCAAACGTCAGTCAAGCATCGATCATAATGTCACCAGAATAAGACCCTCGACATTTATTGGAAAGGAGCGTCAAGATCATACTGTGCACTTCCACCCCCCTGTGAAGTTCATCTTAACTTATTTCATCTGTTCCCTAATAAACTGCATGGTTTTCCAAGTTGTAGTGGGAGGAGCACACACCATATCATTGTGTGACTCCAAGTTCACTTCGATTTGATGGTTATAATATCAATATTTGCGGATAAAGGCGTTTCCACCTCCATTTGTCACATTATACATTTTACCGACACAAAGATCCCACCATGTCGAACAAACAAATCATCTGTCTGCATTTATAAAATTGTACCGAAACTTCATTGTGATTTTTTAAATATACGGTATGATTTTATTCGCATAAACTTTACTCACCTCGACCCTCCCTCCCAAAATAAAATAAAACTATGATAATAATAAAATAACACTTAACCAGCACTTCCCCTTTTATCTGTGTCTGGTGTTATCTAGGTCTTCAGCCAGCATGGAAGAAAGGGGGGTCATACAAAGCTCTGCTGTGCCAGATTTCTGCCTGCTTGATATGCATGAAAACATGAAATTACCCTGGGAATCGATAGAATATCACTCAGAGATGAACAAAAACGATATAACATTCAAAATGGGTGAAACTTTCCTTTAGGTTCTGTCTTGACTTTGGAAAGAGTAATAGCTACCTGGTCTGAAAATAGTGTTTGTTGAGAAGGCAGTTAACATTTCCAATTCTTACATCTTCTTTAATTGTGATTTATTCAACCCAGATGCAAATGAAGTTGCATAATTTTTTATAAAACCTTTGGTGGCATCCCACATCTCCTCGACTGAATGCTTATTGGCAAGCTCTGCCTTTGCTGGGGGGTCCAGAGAAAATGCGCTACGCCATTCGGAGCCAGTCGGAGCCAGTCACCATTGTAGAGTAGAGGTTTAAACCATTGTGAACCGTTGTGACGCCATTCAGGTCGAATATGGTGGAGATTTATAAAAAATGGGATGCGGCGGTGAGAGAGAACAGAGGGCAGGGGATGAGGGAGGGGAGGAAAAGGTGGGAGGGGTTGACAGGAAGGGGATGAGGGGGTGAGAGAGAACAGAGGGCAGGGGATGAGGGGTGAGAGAGAACAGAGGGCAGGGGATGAGGGAGGGGAGGAAAAGGTGGGAGGGGTTGACAGGAAGGGGATGAGGGGGTGAGAGAGAACAGAGGGCAGGGGATGAGGGAGGGGAGGAAAAGGTGGGAGGGGTTGACAGGAAGGGGATGAGGGGGTGAGAGAGAACAGAGGGCAGGGGATGAGGGAGGGGAGGAAAAGGTGGGAGGGGTTGACAGGAAGGGGATGAGGGGGTGAGAGAGAACAGAGGGCAGGGGATGAGGGAGGGGAGGAAAAGGTGGGAAGGGTTGACAGGAAGGGGATGAGGGGGTGAGCTGACAGATATAGGTACATGGGACACTGGCATCCTGGGAGAACATACTAGGGAGGGTGGAGGAGGGAAAGTAGGGGTTGCAGTGACAGTCAATGCGCTTCTCATCCTCTATCTGTCACTGCTATGGTGCTGTGGAATGAAAGCTGTCTAGACTGCACAGATATCCTGCCTCACACAGGCATGTACACACACAGCCACATGTACACGAGTGTACATGTAGGAACCATTCTATAGACCAGTGTTTCCCAACTCCCGTCCTCCAGTACCTCAGACAGCACACATTTTTGTTGTAGCCCCAGACAAACTCACCTGATTCAACTCGTTGAGGGCTTGATGATTAGTTGACAAGTTGAATTAGGTGTGTTTGTCCGGGTCTACAACAACAACCAACGTATGCTGTTGGGAGTACTCAAGGACTACAGTTGGGGAACACTGGTATAGATCATGCACACACACGCTTACATACACTGACACACACATTTGAACTGATTATGTATTTAGGCCAAGATAACAGGATGGACTATCGGCCCTCTGTGAAATGGCTTGGCCAGTGGTTATATCTTTCAGTTGATGCTTCCATCATTTGACATGATGCCCCTCCTAAATGTTATATTGAGAGCTGCCTTCGGGCCAGAGTTGGTCTCGAAGCTTCATTGTGTTCACAGAAGAAACTCATTTCACAGCCCATTAGACATGTGAAAACCACAATGGCAAGTAAACAAACAGAGAGAATAGCTGCCTGGTGCATGATAACCAACAAAACACTGATTTATAAACCTGTATGCTCAAACTTTGTGAGATGGACCTTGTTTCCTCAAGTGTATAGGTTGAGATCTCGATTTGGGCAGTATTTCATACACAGTGTCTCTTTTTCTTATGGTTAAATACAATTATAGAATGCTTTTTAGGTCTACTAAACACCTACTATTGCCAGACAGACTCCCCTACTGCCAGACAGACTCCCCTACTGCCAGACAGACTCCCCTCACAGAGGGCCATCACTGCCTTGTATGGCAACTGCTCATCCTCCGACCGCAAGGCACGACAGAGGGTAGTGCGTACGGCCCAGTACATCACTGGGGCCAAGCTTCCTGCCATCCAGGACCTCTATACCAGGCGGTGTCAGAGGAAGGTCCTAAAAATGGTCAAAGACTCCAGCCACCCCAGTTATAGACTGTTCTCTGTGCTACCACATGGCAAGTGGTACCGGAGCGCCAAGTCTAGGTCCAAGAGGCTTCTAAACAGATTCCACCAAGCCATAAGACTCCTGAACATCTAATCAAATGGCTACCCAGACTATTTGCATTGCTAACCTACCCCCCCCTCCCCCTTTTACACCGCTGCTACTCTCTGTTATTTTCATCTATGCATAGTCTCTTTAATAACTCTACCTACCTACATGTACATATTACCTCAACTAACGGAAGCCCCCGCACATTGACTCTGTACTGGTACCCCCCTGTATATAGTCTTGCTATTGTTATTTTACGGCTGCTCTTTAATTACTTGTTACTTTTGTTTCTTATTCATAT